>NW_028038281.1:0-9850 GCF_054177405.1 Leptonychotes weddellii | reverse complement strand
TGTAACTAAAATCATCATATAGGTCATCAGATTCTTCCTCATTCACTTTCAGAAGCTTTTACTGAGAAAAGATCGAAGGCTTTGAATTTAGAACTTCAATCCCCAAATCTACTTCTTACTGAAGGCAGAGATGGTCAATTCTGGGACAATTCTGACTTCCCTTCTTTGTTAAGGATTTGATGACATCATAAACGTACAGAACCTAGTACAGAGAAGTGACTAACAGATGATACACACCTTATAAATATGAGTTATTAGGGGCGCCTGGGTGGTTCAGTCGTTAAGCGTCTGCCTTCGGCTCAGGTCATGGTCCCAGGGTCCTGGGATTGAGCCCCGCATCGGGCTCCCTGCCCCGTGGGGAAGCCTGCTTCTCTCTCTCCCACTCCCCCTGCTTGTGTTCCTGCTCTCGCTGTGTCTATCAAAAAATAAAATCTTTTTTAAAAATGTGTGTTGTTGGGCGCCTGGGTGGCTCAGTTGGTTAAGCGACTGCCTTCGGCTCGAGTCATGATCCTGGAGTCCCTGGATCAAGTCCCGCATCGGGCTCCCTGCTCGGCAGGGAGTCTGCTTCTCCCTCTGACCCTCCTGACCCTCCCCCCTCTCATGTTCTCTCTCTGTCTCTGTCTCAAATAAATAAATAAAATCTTTTAAAAAAAATGTGAGTTGTTATTCCTGTTATTAAAGATCTCAGTAAATGCAGTTGTTGTAACTGTACACGGCCCTGGGTTGGTCAGCCATACACAATCCTACAGCACAGATCAAAATTATCCAGGAAAGTTAAAAAGCCAAGAATTTTAACTTTCTGGATATAGATTAGTATCGGTCTAGAAACAGGAGCAGATAGCTTTCAGAGTGAAAAAGAATTATTACAGATTATCCTGCAGGGTATCTGGGAACCTCATGAAGTTTTGAGAGATGGGAACCTGGACCTGTCCCTTCAGTCACTGCTGTTTATGTAGGGTCCAGCTTTAAAATAGACGAGCAATCCAGAAACAGCGGAATATAAAGCCTAGCCCTACCTGACTCAGCATTGGAGTTCCAGAAAATAGAAAAACACATTTTACATCCCAATTCATTTTATGAAACCAGCATAATCTTGATACCAAAGTCCAACAGAGTATATAAAAATTAAAAAGCCAGTCTAGTGTCACTCATGAGCACATACATTAAAATCCTGAACAAATCACCAGGACATAGATCACTCATGATCAAGTTCTTTGCCCTAGGAATGCAAAGTTGGCTTAAACACAGAAACTTGCCAATGCAATTCACATTAACAGAGGGAAATAATCTTAGGATCATCCCAATAAATGCCCTATGTGTTTGCTAACATTCAACATATATTCAAGATGAATACTGCCAGCAAATTAGAAATCGACTAGAATGACTTTACTCTGATAAAGTATCTACAAAAAATGTACAGTGAACATCATGGTAAAATGTTGAAATTCCATTTCTAATCCTGGAGAACACAAGGATGTCCCCAGTCACCAGTCCTATTCAACACTAAACTGGGTGGGTCTGCCTAATGCCATAAAAGAAGGAAATAAAAGATGTAATATTTAAAATGGCAGGAACAGGGCGCCTGGGTGGCTCAGTTGGTTAAGCGACTGCCTTTGGCTCAGGTCATGATCCTGGAGTCCCAGGATGGAGTCCCGCATTGGGCTCCCTGCTCGGCAGGGAATCTGCTTCTCCCTCTGACCCTCCTCCCTCTCATGCTCTCTCTCATTCTCTCTCTCTCAAATAAATAAATAAAATCTTTAAAAAATAAAATAAAATAAAATGGCAGGAACAGGGGAGCCTGGGTGGCTCAGTCGTTTAGCGTCTGCCTTCAGCTCGGATCATAATCCCAATGTCCTGGGATCGAGCCCCACAGCGGGCTCCCTGCTCTGCGGGAAGCTTGCTTCTCCCTCTCCCACTTCCCCTGCTTGTGTTTCCTCTCTCGCTGTGTTTCTCTGTCAAATAAATAAAAAATCTTTAACAAAGAAATAAAAAAATAAAATGGCAGGAACAAAAATTAAATAAGTAAAATAAGATAAGATGGCAGGGAAAAACTTATTACTCAAAGATGATAGGATTATATATTTTGAAAATTGTAAAGGATCTGAAGATAAACTTTTGGTATTAAGAAGAGTATTTAGCAAGGCTGCTTGACAAAAAAAGCAATATACAAAAATTGTGTCTTTTCTTTGGGCAAATACCCAGTAGTAGAATTACTGGATCATAAGGTAATTCTATTTTTTATTTTTTTAGGAACCTCCATACTGTTTTCCACAGTGTCGAATCACGAAATTATACACTGAAACCCATGTAACATTGTAGGTTAGCTGTACTGAAATTTAAAAATTAAACTTTAAAAATACAAAATTTCTGGGGCACCTGGGTGGCTCAGTCGTTAAGCGTCTGCCTTCGGCTCAGGTCATGGTCCCAGGGTCCTGGGATTGAGCCCCGCGTCGGGCTCCCTGCTCTGCGGGAAGCCTGCTTTCTCCCTGTCCCACTCCCCCTGCTTGTGTTCCCTCTCTCGCTGGGTCTCTCTCTGTCAAATAAATAAAATCTTTAAAAAAAGTCACTGTTGATCTTACAAAAAATACATATATATAAAATTTAAAAAAAAAGTACTATTTTCAAGAACCTCAAATTCCTAGGAATAAATTTCACAAAAGATGTGCAAGACTTCTTTGGACAAAACTGCAAAACTTTATTGAGAGAATTTTAACCACTTTTCAACACAAGAACAAAACTTTACTGAGAGAATTTTAGCCACTTTTCAACACAAGAAGTGCCCACATGGCTTCAGCCTGTCTTCGTTTAAATCTGCGGTTTCCATTCACCTGTAAGAGAAACGTAACATTACTTTGCAGAACTTTATTCAGACAACACTAAAAGGCATAGAAATGACACTTTCTAATACCACAAAGAAAGGAACGGTTCAGGGGCGCCTGGGTGGCTCAGTGGGGCGCCTGGGTGGCTCAGTCGGTTGGGCGACTGCCTTCGGCTCGGGTCATGATCCCAGGGTCCTGGGATCGAGCCCCGCATCGGGCTCCCTGCTCGGCGGGAAGCCTGCTTCTCCCTCTGCCCCTCACCCTGCTTGTGTTCCCTCTCTCGCTGTGTCTGTCAAATAAATAAATAAAATCTTAAAAAAAAAAAAATTTAAAAAAGAAAGGAACGGTTCAAGTTCAGAAAAGATTAAACCCGATGCATTTACTCAGGTAGTTTTGAATAGAAAGCAAAAATTTCTTATACTGTTAATAAGAATCCAACCAACCAACAAGAAACCTAAGAAACAAAAGCAGCTTTTAAAAAGTTACCAATTAAATGTTTTTATTTGAAAAAACCTTCAGAATATAAGATTATCTAAAACAGTAATGCCGTGCTTGGAATTGCTTAAGTGAAATAAATAGAAAGGCTAGTATTGCATTTGTTTTGACTGTATTGTGGAAAGTGCAGAACGGTACTTTAAGCTAGTTTAGCCCTTATGTGGTTGTTTGAAGTAGGGTGATCATCTGTCCCTGTTTTCACCCATATGCCTGCTGTAATTATGAACAGTGCCTCTTTATACGCTTAAGTGTGTGCCCGTCTGCACACATTATATGGTCACACCAGTTTTAAGTCATTTACCATCAAGGTAACATCAAATCGTGAAGGAGAAACAGTACCATTTCTCAGGCTGGCCAAAAAAAAGGGGACAGGATGGGGGGAGAAAAAGGAAGAAACTGGAAAGCCAAATATATATTCAATATCTGTTACTGTCTTGTTCATATTCTTTACTGCATATACTTGGCTTTTGTCCACTTTCTTCAAAATTATGTAAACTAGTGGATCCTCTATTCATAAATATTTTCTAAAAGAGCAATCTCTTTGATTTATCTGTTAGTTGGATTATTTTTCTTTTTCCCAATGATTCATACCAGTCTTTTATTAAGAATCTCTCTTTGGGGGCACCTGGGTGGCTCCGTCGGTTAAGCATCTGCTTTCGGATCATGATCCCAGGGTCCTGGGATGGAGCCCCATGTCCCATGTTAGGCTCCCTGCTCAGCGGGGAGTCTGCTTCTCCCTCTCCCTTTGCCCCTCCCCCCTGCTAGTGCCTGTGCCTGGTGCTCTTTCTCAAAAAAAAAAAAAAAAAAACTCTCCTTGGGGCACACCTGGGTGGCACAGTTAATCATCCAACTCTCAGTTTTGGCTCAGGTTGTGATTTCAGGGTCATGATCACAGGGTCGTGAGAGCCCGCCCACCAGCCTGTTTCTCCCTCTCCCCCTGCTTGTGTTCCCTCTCTCAGAGAGTCTGTCAAATAAAAGTCTTTAAAAATTTTTTTAAAAAGGGGATCTCTCTAAAAGTATCTGAAATTATCAGCTCTTGGCTAAAGAACTTACATTTAAAAGAAATTGTTTTCCTATTTTGTAATTTATATGGCTTTGACCCAACCTATGCCTAATAGTCTGTAAGTCAGCCATTCGGGATCTGAACTACATTTCAAATAATTTTTATATGTGAACTTGGTTATTGAATTAACAACAAAGTTACCTCTGTTACTAAATATATAACATTGCTGAAAACAGACGCGCTATAATTTGCATGCTTAATGGATCACATACCTGCCTCGGGCATCTTAAGGGGCTCTAGATTTGCAAGTCCCCTCCCTTTGACAGCAGGACCATCTCCACGCTCACGCTCAGTCTTTTCACCAGCCAGTTCCTTTTGATTAGGTTCCGGGGCAGGCCCTTGAAAATAAAAAGGTGATTAATTTAAGAGGTAAAACATGAGATATGAATAAAGGAAACAATATTCATTTCCTCAGTGTTATGAAATAAAACCCTTAGGCTAGTGTGGTAGTAAATGTGGTAAGAATTACAAGAGCATTATATCAGGGGTCCGTTACCAGAAACTAGTAAACCAGGGTTTTATTACCCTCTTCCTTTTTCAAAACTGCCCTCAGACAACTCAGGTGTCCCCTTTGTACTTATCTACACTGTACTTGTCATTATACTTGCCAGTGACTTGAGTCTCTGACTAGATTGTGAGTTCAAGGCTGAAAGCATGTCTCTCATACTTAACATGTGATGTGGCAAGAGCAGACGTCAATAAACGTTGAGGGGAAAGAAAAGTCTTAAAACCCCAAATTGATAAAGATTCTGAACACCAATTGCTTTGTCATCAAAAATGTGCAGAACCATTCCAGATTAAAAAAAAACTGTATGTGGGGCGCCTGGGTGGCTCATTCAGTTAAGCATCTGACTCTTGATTTCAGCTCAGGTCATGATCTCAGGGGTCGGGAGATGGAGCCCCATGCACATGTGCATTCAGGCTCAGTAGGGAGTGTGACTGAGATTCTTTCCCTCCGCCCCTGCCCCGCTCTCACTTGCTCTTTCAAATAAATAAATCTTTAAAAAAAACTAAGTGCAAATGCATGATCCTAAACTGGACTCTGGATCCAAAAAAATTATACGGAAGAAAATTAATCAGGACAACTGGGGAAATTGATTTACACTGTATATCAAAGGTTTTCCGCCGTCAAGTTTGTCCAGTGGTTAGCCCAGACTTTCTTTGTTCTGAGGATATACACATACTTAAGTACTTTGGGTAAAGGATCATAATAGTTGAACTTTATGTAAATGATTAAACAGTAGTAATAGTAAACATATCAATAAGTGTGTGTGTATATATATAAAGGAAAGGGAAGAGGATATGAAACCAAAGTGGTAAAAAATATTGACAATCGGTGACTCCAGGTGAAAATTTTGTATAAATATATGTATAATTGTACTACCCTTGTAAATTTTCTGTAAATTTTGTGGTTTGGAACTACAAAGAATAAAAAGAAAATATATGACATTGTACTTCAGAAGCCAGTAGTTACTTCATTTTTAATTGTGGTTTAAAAATGTGTAACATAAAATACCCCATCTTAACCATTTTTAAGTGTACAGTTCAGTATGGAGGAGCTTTTCTGCAACATTAGTAGCAACTATGAATGGACTTTACATAGTTTTCCTGTATTATGAAACCTTTATTTTAAATGACAGTCTAAGGATAAACCATAATACATGTACAATTCTAGTATTTTGCCGTAGTGTACTAAGGGCAGTGAGCAGCAACTCTACGAAGTCTGAAGTCTACACCATGGGTAGGAATTAAACTACAATTAATATGTAATTTTCTGAAGAATTAGCTGAGTGTATTTGCAGAACTATGACAAATCTCACTTTGTTAAAATAAAGTTATACTTAGGTCCAAAGGCCCTATGTGTAATGTTCCGTAAGTGAATCCCATGCACAACAAAGAACCAAAAGGAAGAGCAAAGTTATTTGTGAATAACAGTAAGTATACTATTTTACGGTGAGAATAAAGGCAGGGTAGAAAGAAATGAATGGACATTGTGGTCAGTCATTTTCTAGAAACCTTTAACAGTGGCCTAAATTATGTAAAGATCTTGCTTCAAAATACTATATACTGGGGGGCGCCTGGGTGGCTCAGTTGGTTAAGCGACTGTCTTGGGCTCAGGTCATGATCCTGGAGTCCCTGGATCAAGTCCCGCATCGGGCTCCCTGCTCGGCAGGGAGTCTGCTTCTCCCTCTGACCCTTCCCCCTCTCGTGTGCTTTCTCTCCCTCATTCTCTCAAAATAAATAAAATCTTTAAAAAAAAAAAAAAATACCATATACTGGGAATACTATGTGTCTGAGAGAAATAATTTGTCTCATATTAATTTCAAGATAATTAACCTTTTGGTTTTTCTTTTTTTAGATTTTATTTGAGAGAGTGATCAAGTGTGAAAGAGAGAGAGCACGAGCAGGGGGAAAGGGAGAAGCAGACTCCCCGCTGAGCAGAGCGCCCGATGCGGGGCTCCATCCCAGGACCCTGAGATCATGACCTGAGCTGAAGGCAGATGCTTAACCAACTGAGCCACCCAGGGGACCCTCTTTTGGTTTTTCTAACCATAGAAAAATGTAAACTCCTTTTAAGAACCACTTTAAAAAAAACACAAATTTTGTTTTCAGTAGTCTAATGGCTCTTTGATAAACACAATCCTTGGGCCTTCATTTTCTCATTTATAAAACGGGGGAAGCTTACTATACTGAGAAACCGCCCTAGGTTGCAAACTATATCCTCTTCACTTTTCCAGCCGATTTCCAGGCAACGTTTGAGATTCCTTTCTATTGTTGTCTTCCCTTCTGTCACAATTATATCACGATGCGCGAAACGCACATGCACTCACCCCCCCCCCCAAGAGGGTGTTCTCCTTCCCTTTCCCTTCACCTTGAACCACAGATGCTCTTTTTTTCTCTTGATCAGGTATAATATCCTTACGCTCAGTCAGTGGCTCCTCCCCTTGAGGTTGCTCAGCACGAGGCCGCTGGGCCTAGGGGTATGCGTATGTGTATGTAAACAGATAAAAAGTTGTGTCGTTAATACACATCAATAATATAAATACCTAGAATACAATGGAAGATGACAGGGTAGGAGGATTCTAAGCTCACTTCATCCCATATATACACCTAGATAATAATCACGTAAGTGTAAATAATCCAGAAAAAAGACCTGAAGACTGGCAGAACAGACTCTCCACAGCTAGTGAAGCGGTCACACAGAAAAGGAATTTATAAAATGGTTTAATGGCACCACCACCAACAAAAATCTAAAGACATTTCTCCAATACTATTCAATATACTTATTCTTAATAAAATTACTCTTCCCACAGAGGCTACTCCAAAAGCGTCATCCTCAAAGGCTTTGGAAGCCATTTTCATCTATGTTGGGATGGGTATGTGCAATTGGTTGTTTATAAGCATGAAAAGAAAGTCATCAGGTATATTTCCCAGGAACATAACCGCATCCATCCAAAAAATAACAATGCTCCTGGAGAAATGCTCCTTAGCATGGAAAACCCTTATCAGTATATCTATACTAGTTCAAAATTTCCACAAAAATAAATTTGTACTAATAAAAAACAAAAGTTCAAGTACTTACAACCACAGGCCCAACCAGCTGCGAAGATTTTTCATCATCTCGTCTTGCTCTAGGTCTGAATGTTGATCTTACTTGCCAACTCATATTCCACACTGAAAACAGAATACTGGGATTTGGAAAATACACTTGAGAGGACAGTTACATTTAACCACTTCTGTGGCCAAATGGAGACATGTGCTTTTTTTCTCAACACTGAAAATATTTTTAAAATTAGTCTAATGCTAATTTAATTGTGCATGCTCTCCACTCACACCAAATCTGGCAGCTTGCAAAGGCAACTGCTCACATCACGGCCAGGCTGACGGAGAAATTAAGTAAGGCACATGATTAAGACAATATATTTTGAAAGGGATCTGGTTTCACAACTTGATTCACCATCATGGAGACATTTAAGAAAATACCACCTTAATAAAGAAAAAAGAAAATACCACCAGAGAATGAAGAACTGAGTACCTACTATTGTTCGCACACTCTGATTTACTAAGCCCTTTCTTTCCACACCTCCAATAAAGTTTTACTGGGATACTTAACCACATTCATTGTTGATAGACTGTCTCCAATTATTTTTGCACTAGAATCGCAGAGTTGAGTGCCTGCAATAAAGACTGCACGTGGCACTCTCCTCTCTTGGTCCTGTTTGGTACACTCTAAGTCTCAGGGAGGCAACCACACAACAATCCTCCTTTCTAGGGAGTTTCTTTACCACTGGACTTGCCACTTACCCAGGGCCCCTCAGACTCTGAGAACTCCCGAGTCTGTGCCCTGTTGGCAGTTCCTTGTGCCTCCAGGACTCCAATACCTCAAATAATGCCAAGACAACTCCATCTTCATCTGACCCTCATCTGTCCCCAGCTCACCCTCCTCCCTTGTCCTGCTCTGCCACCACATCAAGGGCCATGGTGGCTGTGACGTCCATAAGAAGACCACCTCGAAGACTGTCCTCCTCAGGGGCTAGGAACCACCCTGCCCTGACCCCCCCAAAAATTTACTGGTTCCCTCCTCACAGTTACTGATCTGCCGACCCACCAATTGAGTCTCAAGCAGCAAGAAAAGAATCCACACAGACAAGACCCCACACAGCTCAACACCCAGAAGTCACTGCAATACCCCACACCTCAGGGTGAAGATGCAGCAGTGCGAGGCATGCACGCTGCTTCCCCACCCCTTGCCTAGGCCCCCTGAAGATTCCTAAATATTCCTTCTATCAGCAGTTCCTAGTGCCTCCATGACAACCCCAACCCCTATGAAAAGGATGATCGTGAGGACTTTTTCCTCAGGGGCTAGGAACCACGCCATCCCTACTAGCCCCAAAGCCGGCTGGCTGAGCCCTCACACTCAAACGTAAATTCCTAAGGAGACTAATCTGAGGATCAATCAATTGAGCTTCCATCAGTGAGAAAGAATACAGAGGGCAGGATGCAAGCTACACAGCTTCACAAACAGAAAGCACTGCACTTGTACCAAGCAAATGGCCGCTGGGAAGGAGAATAGCAGTGCGCATGTGCAGAGTCGGGCAGCCACAAGTGGGCGGGGCTTCCCCCACTCCTTCATCCGGAAACCACCGGGCATTGCAAAATCGGCCCTCTGTCAGCACTTCCTGGCACCTCCAGGACACGGATACGTCAAATCAAGCCCCCAGACGCCCTATCTTCATCTCACCCCCACCCCAACAACCCAACAAGAAAGAAATGGGCCATGCCTGCGGAGACAGCCAGAGGAAGAGGATAACCTCGAGGATCTTCCTCCTTGGAGGCAGGAAACAACATCACCACTACCCACCCAAGGCCTGCTGGTTCCACTTCACACTTAAATTTCTGGGAGAACTGATCCAAACACCTACCAACTGGGTCTCACACACCAAGAATGATTCCAAACGGTAAGAGGCGACCT
>NW_028038280.1:0-14990 GCF_054177405.1 Leptonychotes weddellii | reverse complement strand
GAGGTATGTACCCTCTATCCCTATACTCTGAAGAGTTTTGATCAAGAAAGGATGCTGTACTTTGTCAAATGCTTTTTCTGCATCTATTGAGAGGATCATATGATTCTTGTTCTTTCTTTTGTTAATGTATTGTATCACGTTGATTGATTTGCGGATGTTGAACCAACCTTGCAGCCCAGGGATAAATCCCACTTGGTCGTGGTGAATAATCCTTTTAATGTACTGTTGGATCCTATTGGCTAGTATTTTGGTGAGAATTTTTGCATCTATGTTCATCAAGGATATTGGTCTGTAATTCTTTTTGATGGGGTCTTTGTCTGGTTTTGGGATCAAGGTAATGGTGTCCACAGCCCTTTCTGTTAGCTATCTGATGGACACTATTTCCGAGTGTCCCACAGACTATTCAACCGTGTGTGACGTTGATCATTTTGCTGGTGTTTCCACTGACTACTTCGCTGAAAATTGCATGTCTAACTTCCAGTAGGGATTTGAGTCTCAGATCAGGGGGTGGTTCCTGAGATCGGGAAGGTTAAAAAAACGTGCTTGAGAGGCCCTTCTAGCTCTGTTATCTTGACTGTGCTAGAATCCTTCAGTACCCACTCCTTAAGGAGAAACAGATTGGCTTCCCCTTGCCATGGCTCTTGAGCCATTCCAAGCTTGGCCATAAAAAGCAGTCCTTGACTTCCTGGCTGAAACACTTCCTTTCCTGGTGTCCTAAGGAGGGAGTTGGAATGGGATAAGTTATGTGTTGTGGTTTTAGGCATTAATGAATATGAGAAACTAAATTATTGAATTTTGCAATGCAAATTATATTTTGAACACAAATTCTTCATTTCTGAATGCTAAGGACTCATAAAGAATGTCAATGGTTTATGAATTAGGCCATTAGCATGCAATTTGTGATTCAAACAGCACACCAGCACCATGTAATAAGTAACTATATAAAGAGTAGTGTTGTCTAAATTTTCAAAATATTTTGCTTGATGCATTAGAAAGTTTTCAAAAGGGCGCCTGGGTGGCTCAGTTGGTTAAGCGACTGCCTTCAGCTCAGGTCATGATCCTGGAGTCCCGGGATCGAGTCCCGTATCGGGCTCCCTGCTCGGCAGGGAGTCTGCTTCTCCCTCTGACCCTCCTCCCTCTCATGCTCTCTGTCTCTCATTCTCTCTGTCTCAAATAAATAAATAAAATCTTTAAAAAAAAAAAAAGAAAGTTTTCAAAAGCCTCCAATGACCTGCCTTCCTTCCCTCCATCTTCCCTCCCTCCCTCCCTTCCTGCCTCCCCCATCCTATTCCCCTCCCTCTCACTCATGTCCTCCCTCTCTTGTTTGACTGTGTTCTTCTTTCTTCCTCATCTCCCTCTCTCTCTCCTCTCTTCTCCTTCCTCTAACTGACTATAGTAGCTGTTACTCCTATCTGTCTCCATCTTTTCACAGATTAGACTGTAATAGCTAGACAAGTCCTAAGAACTAACCTAGACCAACCCTCCCTCATTTTCTAGATGGGAATTCAGAGACCCAGAGTGAAAGGGTCTTGTCCAAGGTCCTCAGAGGTAGAGCCAAGTGGAGTCAGTCTCTGACATTCATACTCATAGCCTCAGTTGACTCCTTCATACTCATGTGCAACAGACTCATTGCAGACACCTTCTTGAGTGTGGGTTTTCATGGTGGGAGAGAGATGAGGGCACTGGCTTCCAGGTGGGAATGGGGGTGGAGGGCAAAGAGGCGAGTGCACTGGAGAAGAAAGGATGATGCAGACATCATCCACTCCACACGTTTGTCCATCGGGACAACCTGATCTCCAGGCAGCTAGGACAATAAGTAGAATTGGTATGTAGTGAAATCCCAGTTCAGTTGGAGGAATAAGGTCTCTCCATTAGAGCCATCAGTCCAGGAATGAAATATCTGGTGAAGTGGTGAGCATTCCATCACTTACCGAAGTTCAAGTTGAGTGCAGATACTAATTCATAGAAATCCAAGAGCTTAATGTTCCTCTAGCTCAGTGGTTGGTGGTCAGACTTGGTTGCACCCCAGAATCACCTGGGAAGCTTTTCAAGCTCTCCATGCCATACCTCTCCTTGATTAAATCAGGATTTCTGGGGTGGGTTTTTACAGATTCCCTTTACAAATTCTGATGTTCAGATAGGGTTCGGAGAAATCTCTAGCCCAGCCCAGCAGTTCTGAAATTTTAGTGTGCATGAGAACCACCACGGAAGTTAATTATAAATGCAGGCTCCTGTGTTCCCCTTCACAGATACTCTGACTCAGCTCATCAGGAAGGGCAGCTGTGGTCCATCTCTTTAGTTGAATGTGATATTCAATTGTCTTCAACCAATATCCCAGTCTCTGTCCACCCACCACCTCTCCTCTGGTGATGGGGAGGAACCACATCCAAAGATGGATAAACTTCCATGCAATAGAGCTCTGACCAAGGCCCACAGTCCCAGGTGCCTTTGGGGAATCCTGACCAGAATCCTTTGGGGACGGCAGTACTCAACATTTAGCTCCAGGGATGGGTGCTTGATCCTAGCCTTGAGTAGAAAGTTAGCAATAGGGAGGAGAAACCTTCTTCTGAACGTAGTATTTTTTTTCCTTTCCAAATTGATGGAGTCCTGGGTTGTCCTCACCTCTCACTTGTGCCAGCTGTAATTTCTTCCAGGTAGCAAAGATGCTGGGGTGCAGCTGTCCCCCTGGCCCCCCCGCCCCCCGCTGAACCCGCAGGTTCTCCTTTGCCCTTCAGACGTGCCCACCCAGGAAAGCCTCAAAGTCAGTGGTCTCCCGTTCGGTTCTAATGAAGTCAGACCACACCTTCCGTGTTGCCTGCAGCAACCATTTTCTCGGAAGATGGTGAACAAAAGCATTATTTGACCAGAGACAAAATAACCCGCAAAATTTGCCCCCACCCAAGAATGCCCTGCAAGTGTGGTGACAGAGGGTCTCAGAGGCTAGCGTACCTTGCGCCCCCCTCTCCGGCTCCTTGAGTGATGGCCACAAGGCACACAGCTCACCTTGTGTGATAAAATATTTGGAAGTTAACTTAGCACCCCCATGCTTCATAAAGAAGAAGGTTCATGCATTTTAAAATTATTTTGTAAATCACATTGAAGCCTGACAATGCAGATTTACCACTTTGGCTGTGATTTAAATACCAGGTTATCCCCTCATTATGTTAACAGTGTGAAGAGTGGCAGAGTCATTCCCTCTGATTTGCCAGAAGCCTGTGGTGCTCCCCCGATGGCTGCATCACCCCCCAGCTTCGGCTTCTGAGAGGTGCACCCCCATGGTGTGACAGGTTGAGGGAGGCGGTGACTGGCTGTGTTTGGGGGAGCAGGTCCAAAGGGGCGGCGGGGAATCCATGCCTATTAACTAGAACAGCATGGGGGCATCTGCGGGGGAGGAGGGACAGCGGGTTGAAGCGAGATGCATCTTCCTCCCTTAAAGAACTTATGGATTAATTCAAAAGAGAAAGTGTGTGTGTGTGTGTGTGTGTGTGTGCACGCGCATTTTGGGTAAACAAATCCATATCAGAAAGTGTCAGGAAATAAGAAATTTGGCTTGGCAGAGATCATAGGTGGGGAAGGCAATTAATGACTTGCTAAAAATAGTCCACAGACCCCACCCCTTATTGGGAAGAGACAGGGTAAGGTGGTCAGATCCTGTTGATTAGCTGTTTATAGCTGTGTGACTTTAGGCAAGTTACTTAACCTTTCTGGGCATAGTTTCCTTTTCTGTAAAGTGGGGCAAAAACATTACCTCCCTTAATGGTCTCAGGTGAAGATCAAAAGACAACACAAGAACGAGGGGTTTAGTTAAAGAGCTCAATGTAAGTTGGCTAAAGAAACACACAGAAATCCAATGATTTTTTAAATTTTGTCATCTTAACAACAAACCAGAATTTTTGTTTGGGCTTCACCTACCTTATCTCATTTTGTGCTCACAGTGAACCCATGGTGAAGTGTCCATGTCATGCCCATTTCACAGAGAAGGGGACTGAGGCTTAGAAAAATATTGAGCCCCAAATTATACAGGCACTAATAGGCAGAGTTTGCCTTCAGGTCCTCCTGACATCAAAGCTGGGGCATTTCTTCTTTCCCTTGCTGCCTCACTCAGCAAGCACAGACTAGCCAATGCTCATTAATTCATTAGGCAGATGGCCTTGACTCTATGCCTGGCTGTGGGGATACAGACAGAGAAGACACTTGCTTCCCTGGAGGACCTCCTTGCTTCCTGGGTTTGGAAGCTGCAAGAGCCCATGAGGTGAACAGTGAATGATGAACACTTACTAAGCACTTTTATGCACCTGCTAGGAGTTAAACAATGCTGGCTACAAGGATAGGTTGTTCCCCATTCTTTTTTGCATTGCACAATTAAATTGTGCATGGTGAACTAGCTCTGTCCCAGGGCCTTTGCACTTGCTGGCATGCTCTTTCCCACCAGATGGGCACCCCAGTTCTTTCTCATCTTTCAGACCTCACCTTCTACCATCACCCCCTCAGAGAGGTCACCCTAGCAAAAGCAGGGGTCCTGCCTTGCCACTCTGTTGTGCCACCCTCTCTCCTTCCCCATAGTTAGCACAATCTGTAACCATCACGTCTAGTGATTTATCTCCTGCCTATTGTCTCTCTTCCTCCAGGAGAAGGTAAACTACTCTGTCTTTTCCCAGCTGTATCCAGAGCCCTGGAGATGTCATCTGGCATGAGGCAGGTGCTCAGTGAATATTGTTGAATGGATGGGTGAAGCAATCAACGATGCTCTCTCATCTTCCCGAGCCCAGTTTCTTGCTCCACCGAATGGGGGTGGCTGTACCTGCACCACAGGGTTGATCTGGGGTAGCTGCGCCCCATGGTCCTGCACACCAAGGCACCTTACACGGTGAGCACTCAGGAAACACTGCTACCTTCTTCTCTTCCCGCCTCGGGGCTGGTTTGCCTTGGGAGAGGGAGAGGACAGACATTCCGTGTTCCTGCTCTGCCGGGGCAGCTGGGAGACCAGGAAACACAAGCCCACGTGGAAAGGCTGGGGTGCTGGTTGGTGAGGTGGATGCTGAGCACTTCATTCAAGCAGGGGGTGGGAAGAAAACAGTACTGGCTGCAGATTCTGGGCGAGGGCCACCCTGATCTCTCCTGCAGGCAGATGGCCTGTTTCCTCCCTCCCAGCAAGCTTCTTCCCCAGACCTTCCCCGCACTGAGAGAGAACCCCAAGCTCTTCCTCCACGGCCCTCCCTCCCCTCCTGCTCTCCCACACCTCAACCTGCCTCTCTGAACGTAGGACCCACGGAAAGAGAAATCACGGTAGCTCCTTTGAGATGACGAAAATCTCATCTCCGTGGGGACCCAAAACAGTCTCGGATCTTCCAGGACCAGCGGCTTGTCTTACTTGCATCAGGCACGACACAGTAGGTACCACCCCCAGGTCAGTTTGTTAGGCAGCATAATCAGTGGTCACCAAGGCAAAGAAAGCACCATTAGTAGACCAGACGATTTCATCAAACAAAACCTCACGAATAATAGATTGCTGTTTGTCATCAAGACACTTAATACACCAGGGGTTGCTCCCAAAGCGCCCATAATCAATTTCTGCTAATTTGCCAATTCTCTGGCTCTGCGAGGGTGCTGGTAATTTCATATTTTACACACCCACAGAGGTTACGGTAATTGATTCAGTTCTGGAAAGTGTAGTAATGACTTTGAATGAACTTGAAAGGTTTTGCATTTGTTTTCAGAGGCTGTTAGAGGGAGTGATTCAAACTCTGCCACGCGGGCATAATTTGTAAAGGTTGGACATGAAAACGACGGATTAGCTTTTCTGGGAGACAGCTATCTTCTTGTTATAACCTCCCTGCTCGCAAGACAGGCTGGGCTCGGCACTGAAACACTCCACTTCCTTTTTATCTGTATCTCGATGGTGGCGGAAATCATCTCTGAACATCTGAAGGGAAAAAAGGCAATTATTGAAAAATCCTCCTAGAATGACTTGGCTCTCTGAATGCTATTTTTTTTTTTTAAACAAACACCCAAAAAAGTAAGGTTGGCAAAGATGAGAAGTTGTAGAAATTTTCTTCTTGACTTTGGCACTTCTGAAACGAAATATATACACAGTCCACTTTATTTTGGTCCTGAGCTCACGTCCTGCCAGTAATGTCTCCAAGAAGCGGGGCCGGTGTGACCGCGAAGGAGAGTGTTAATACTCTTGCAGCGGACCAGGGTCATGGCTATTGTAATATGATCCTAAGAGAGGGTTTTCTCTGTGCCTGGTGCTGTGCTGAGTGCTGTGTACAGTGAGAACATTTAATCTGAATGAATCCTTCTTTTTTTTTTTTTAAAGATTTTATTTATTTATTTGAGAGAGAGAGAATGAGAGAGAGCACATGAGAGGGGGGAGGGTCAGAGGGAGAAGCAGACTCCCCGCCAAGCAGGGAGCCCGATGCGGGACTCGATCCCGGGACTCCAGGATCATGACCTGAGCCGAAGGCAGTCGCTTAACCAACTGAGCCACCCAGGCGCCCCTGAATGAAACCTTTTAAGGTGACCCAACCCTCCTTACAGATGACGAAATTGAGGCTCAGCAAGGTTCAATGACTTCCTCGACTCTTCTCTCTCTGGTTGCAACATCTGTGCTTTTAACTTCTCACCACTCTACCAGGCTATAACTGGTGTGCTGGTCCACGTTGCCTAACCAGCTTTCTGGAAACAAAACCCAAAACTGAACAAAACTCTCGGTTTGTTGAGTTTGTCGATTACCGCTGTGTGAATACCCCCACTGTAGCTCATTTCAAGCTAAGGATGTGATGTCATGAAACAAGGAAGGGAAGCACGTGGTCAGCCCTCATGCTGGTATGATGCACCCCTCCTACACTTCTCCCTGACCCGTTCACCGAACCCACCGTGGATTCTGCTTTCCGATTTGTTCCCCACGTGCAGGCTCCCACTGTTTTGTTTGTGGTCTCACTGGTTCTCAGACTAACTGCTGGGGTACTAGCAACATTGGCCCCGGGCTGCTGATTTCATCACAGTTTGTATTTACTTCTAGGGCAATCGCCTTGCTCACCTCTTGCCTGGCAACGCCTGCTGAGGTTACCTTCACGCAGAAGACTGAACGTGCACAGAACCCATTTTCCAGAAATACAACAATGTCTCAGGGTGAAGGTGTGTGTGTGTGGGGACATCGGAAATCATCGGGTGTTCTGCTTGGTCGGGAAGTGAACAGCAAACCCACTCAGACATGCTCACCTTGGACCCCATGTGGATGGGTTGAGAAAACACAAGGGGACCTTGAATAAACAATCTGGAAGGGCTGCCTGACTTCCAGGGTGGGGAAGGAGCCTCTCTCTCTCTGGACTCAATGGGGGCGGGGGCTTTGGGGAAAACTTTGGAATTTCTCCTTGTGGGGGAGGAGCAGGGTAGGGATGAGGCTCCCTAGAGCACAATTAGGCCATATTGAAAACATTCTAATCTTTGTCTTCGAGGGGCCTCTGGGACCGCTCTTGGGAGAGGTGGCAGCAATGAATGTAATCAGGAGGAAATGAGCCAATGGGGAAGCATGAGACCTGAATCTCAGGGGAGCCTCATGAGTTTGGTGGGAGACGGATGGCAGCTAGGGCTGGGTGTGGGTGGTGCCTTGGGACGCCAGAGGACGAGCAGGGCCACTGGGGGCAGGGACAGGGACAAGGAGGAAACAGTTCTGGCTGTTCCAAGGGTGAGGACACATCTCTGAACCCATTGCTGGATGGAAGGCAAATGAAGCAGTGGGATAGAGAGAAAGATGCCCAAGGTTTACTGAATGTCCTGCTTTAGGCTGCATGCTTTACTGGTGGTGTTTTACTTTATCTTCATGAGAACCTTTAATGACAGTAAAACAGAGCTCGTGTGATCAGGGGTCAATGCCAGGACTTTCTGCTCCCCGCTCACTGTCCTGTCCCCCACACCCTCCGATTCTTTCCGATTCTTTCACTGCTGTCCAGGTCCTCTTACCGGAGCTCCTGGCTTTGGAAGCTACTATTTCTTGAGCTCTTATTAAGCATTAGCACCCAGCTAAAGGCTTTACACCCATGGTTGCATTAAATACTCACAACAGTGCAGTGAGATGGGTTTTTCTCACCGCCCTTTTTCCAAATGAGAACACTCCTCCTCCAAGGGGTAAAAATACTGGCCCAAGGTCACTTGTGAGTAAGTGGCAGAGCTGGCTCCATCCTGGCTGCGGCTGATAGCCAAGCTGTGCTCTCCACAGTTCTGCCGTCTTGCCTCCTGTCCCCCTGGTGCATTTAGGACCCGCACATCTCAAGATCTGGGGCAGGAAACAGCATTCATGCAAGAGCACAGAATGTGCTTTGGTGGACCGCCTACAAAGCTCTTCTTTCTCCCCTGGGCTCTTTCCTGCTGACCCCAGAAACCATGTCTTCACCTGACATCTCAACACCTTCCCCCTTCAGCAGAAATGTGACAAGTATCAGGAAAATAACCGATGGTTGTGAATTCTTCCATCCCAGACCCAAGGGTGAATGATTTAATTCCAGGTAAAAATGAAGCTTCAATATCGAGTTTGTATCCAGCAATGAGGTCTGAGGATAAGTGGATCTTTGTCCCCTCCGGGAGGGGTTGTGTGAATGGGAAAAGGCTGTGTTGCCGTGCTGGGCCCATCTCCCTCACCTGCCTGCCCCTCAGGTTCAAGACCACAATCGAGGTGAGTTTATGTTTTACTTATCTTTTCGTAACTCTTGGTATGGACTCAGTTACTTTATTCTGCAGGGCCTTGACTTTTTCATCTGTGAAATGGGTCTGATAGAGAAGAGAGAGAATAATTCCTCCTTCTCTGGGTTATTATAAACCTTGTATGCGAAAATAAGTTGTGAGCATGTGCAGAGTGCATGGCAGGTGGGTGCTGTCATCTGGGCACCTTTAGTGGCAGCCAGGATCTGAAGTCTGACTGTCCAGGTGTTTTAAGTTGAGCTCTATCGTTTAGCAACTGGGCAAATCTGGGGAGGTGTTTTGGCCTTTTTGAGCATCTTTCCTTGTCTCTAAAGTGGGTGTATTAATGGCACTCGTCTCATGGGGCAGATATGAGGGTGATGGGGGATAATGGGTGGAAAATGCCCAACACAGTGCCTGGTGCATTGTTAACAATAAACATGAGCTGTTGTTCTGACAGGGGCCTGGTTGATGATCCTTTGGGCGGTCTCAGTGGGAACCGGGAGGTAACGTGGAGGGTGGAGAGGAGGCGTGGTGTTGGAGCCCCCGGGGGCAGGCGGCCCACCCTCACTGGAGGGACCCAGGGAGAATCTACAGTTCACATGCTTTGAATTGGGTGCCATGGCGAACAAGGCATTTCACAGGTAGCTCCCTCCAACACAGGGGATGGAAAGAACACCATTTATTGGACATGCCAGGGACCCTTCTAGACACCTTCACACACATCACCTCCCTTCACCCTTGAACAAACGCAGCATTCTCTCCATTTTTCATGTAAGAAAGCAGAGGTTCATGAAAGTGGCTCAAGCAGCAGAGTGAGGAGTGATCCTGGGTCTCTTGGGAGCTTCGTGAAAGGTCCTGCTCTGTCCTCCACACCCCAGCGAGGCCACTGGAAAAGCAGTCTGGGAAAACAGGGCTCCTGCAAGAAGGAACCAGAGAGGAGAATGTGGCTCCTCGAAGTGCTGGTGCTCAGTGCCCCCGACCCCAGGGGACCTGAGGCAGCCCCGGGCCCCAGCGGAGTTTTTGATGACCACGCCACCCCCTGCTTGGCTCATTTTGTAGCTCCGCACGCCCCAGCCCGGCAAGACGCCGGCGGCCTTCAATAATGTTCCCAAACAGCCCATTCCCCGAGACCCAGACAACAGCCCAATTATCTCTGGCCAATCGCGGGCCTGCTCCCTGCTTGGGGCCCACATCTAGAGGCGATTTCTCTTTCTCAGGAGAGTCAGCCAGGGACCTGAGAGCCGCTGTGAAGGTAATTAGGAAAGTCTGGTCAAGGAAACCCATCTCCTCTCCTCCGGCGGAGGGAAGGGAGGGGCCGTCAGAGGCATGGGGATGGTTTGCCTAGGAAGCTGGCGGCACTGGGCCTCTGGGAGTCACAGCCCCCCATCGGATCAGGAGAGAGAGGAGAGCAGGAGTCTGTGTGGATGTAGACCTCTGGGCCACAAAATGATTTTTCATGCATCTTCCAAGCCGCTGTGAGACCTGCCTCCCTCGCCTCCTCCAGCTTCTCTCCTTCTTTGTTCCTAGCTCTCCCCGGCAACTGGTCATCAGTAGTAATTAAGGCATGAATATGGCTCCTTCTCCATTCAGCACACCCAGAAGCCATCTTTGCTTCCTCTCTCTCCCTCCCGTAGGCACACCAGATTAGATAATTTCCCCCCATCTCCGCCTTAGTCCAATCATGCCACCTTCTGCCCAGACTGCCATGACAGTCTCTTAATTCTGGAGGATCCATTGGAAATGCAAATCAGATTACCTGTCACGGCCCTGTTTCAACCTGCCCATGACTTCCCTTTGCTTCTACAACAAAATGCCAACTCCTCTCTGTGAGCTGACCCATGTCTGCCTCTCTGAGGTCATACCCTCATGCCTCCCCAGGGCTCACTCCATCCTGGTCACCTTGGCCTTCATCACGCTCCTTGAAAATACCGAGCGTCCAAGCCTATTTGCTTCCTGTTTCCCAGTCTGGGCTCCTCTCCCCAAGGCCATTGCTTATCTGGCTCCCTTGGGTCTGAAGATCAGCCCTCTGAAGTACAGCATGCCCCTCTCCCTGGTAAACTATCTCCCAAGCCTGCTTAGATTTTCTTCACAGCATTTATCACTATCTAGAAACATTTCGCTCATCTAATTTTTGCTGCTTTGTGGGCTGCGTGTCACCACTAGAATGTGAGTTCAGTGGCATTCGGAACCTTTCCCATCACATTGCCCCATCACCAAGAAAAGGTGCTGAGAAACATCTGTGGGATGCATGCATGAATGCCAGATGTGGTGTCGAGTGATTTTTTTTTTTTAAAGATTTTGTTTATTTATTTATTTGACAGAGAGACACAGCTAGAGAGGCAACACAAGCGGCGGGGGGTGGGGGGGTGGGGGGTGGGGTGGGGTGGGAGAAGGAAAAGCAGACTTCCTGCGGAGCAGGGAGCCCAATGTGGGTTCGATCTCAGGACCCTGGGATCATGACCTGAGCCGAAGGCAGACACTTAATGACTGAGCCACCCAGGCGCCCCTCGAGTGGTTTTTATATCATGTCTTATTACTATTTTCCCTAAATCCTATGAGTTAGGGACTATTTTCAGCCCCATTTGACCATCAAGGACACTGAGAGGCTGAATATCCAAATGAACAATGGCCAGACCATATACGGCAATAGAAGTCTGACGTGCAGCCTCCAGCTACCAGTCTGAACCACAGCCCCTGCAGCAATCAGCCCCAGTCAGGATTTGGCCAGTAACAGCCAGCTTCCCCAATTTTTGCTCCTGCTTCCAACTTAGGACCAATCAGAGAAAGCCAAATATACTCCCCTAACCAATCACATAGGACACCTCCCCCTCCTTCTAGGTGGTCCTAGACCTAGACCTTCCCAGAGGAAGCTCCAGCCTCCGGGGGCCAACAAGCCTCTGAGATCAAGCACACCTGAAATGGGCCCTCTTTCCCACCATGAAGCTTTTGCGCTCCTCTACCCACCTTTGAGTCTCTGCCAAACGCCAAGTGATGGTGGCTGACTCCCTTGGCGGAGCACGCTCTGGATAAGTAGCTTTCACTTGTTTGTATCTTGGTGGCCTTTGTTATTTCCACAGACCTGAGGCGGCTTGGAAGGACTGGTGACTTCTCAAGGTCACACAGCTAAGGGGGTCCCAGGTATCTGACCCCACAGTCCTCTCTTCCACTGTGCCATGCCTTTGTTCAAAGACATTTCTCCCTTTCTCTGCCCCAAACTAAGGACCCAATGGTGTGGGCACAGAAGCGAGGGGGGCTGGAGGGACAGGGACAGGCGGAAGGGTGGCGTCTCAGAGGGCAGTGGGGAGGAGGGAGGGTGGAGCAGAGGGTCCCAGGAGGGGGGCAGGCCAAGTGGCACAGGCATTGGGAAATTCCAGCCTCATTGTCCTGTTCCTTACCCATTTACCGAAACGAGTGTTAAATGTCCAGAGTCCATCATTTGTCCTGAGGTTGTTCTTTGTCTGGAGATAAGTATGACTATGGAGAGATTCGTGGGAAAGGAGCAATTAGCAGCTTCATCCATCTCAATGAAAGATAATAATAATATTAATTAATAGCCATACCAGGGTGCGGTGGAAATTCTTAAAGTCTAGGAGCGAGGGATCTTCGAGGGCCACATCTTTTCTTTTCTTTTTTTTTTTTTAAAGATTTTATTTATTCATTTGAGACACAGAGATACAGAGAGAGAGAGAGAGCATGAGCAGTGGGAGAGGCAGAGGGAGAGGGAGAGGCAGACTTCCGGCTGAGCCAGGAGCCCGATGTGGGGCTCGATCTGAGGACCCTGGGATCATGACCTGAGCTGAAGGCAGACGCTTAACCATCTGAGCCACCCAGGCGCCCCAGCCACGTCTTTTCTTAAGTGCCTGTCTGACAGGTGCCCATTTGTTACGGAAACAAGCGGGGACTGTCTGCCTGCTCCCTCACCGGTCTCTGGATCCTGATTCCTCATCCTGTCATCCTGGGTGTGGACAGGTTTCAGGGACAGGATGTGGAACCCTAGGCAGCTGGTGCGAAGGACTGAGGAGGGGGTTGGGGGGTTCCGGATGAAGTCGTGATCCCCAGAAGCAGTGGGGTGACCCAGCTGGATTTAGGAATGGAGACAGACCTCTGAAAGGAGCATCTTGTAGGGCTAACATTGATCCTCACTGTCTTCTGAGGACAGCGAGTCATTTTCCTTGGGGAATTACCCCTGCCTGGCTCCTAGTCTCGGCGGTTGGGTTAGGACTGGGCCAGTCTCCCCCTCTTCACCCCCAGGAATGAAACACGATCCAGGCAGGTATGAGGTGATATCTCATTGTGGCTTTAATTTGCATTTCCCTGACGATGAATGATGCTGAGCATCTTTTCATATACCTGTTGGCCATCTGTATGTCTTCTTTGGAAAATGTCTACTCAGGTCCTTTGCTCAGTTTCTAATCAGTTTTTTTTTTCTATTGAGTCGTATGAGTTCCTTACATATTTTGGATATTAATCCCTTATCAGGCATATGGTACTCTGTAGATCCTAGTGGGATGAGTGCCTGGAGGTTGGTTGGTACCTCCTAGGCATCAAGCCTGCAGATCAGGTAGCTGTCATCATATGGATGGTGGTACCTATTCATGGTTTTTTCACTCCAGTGGTTAAAATAACCCAGGTGTGGCTAATTGAATGGAAAGAGACCACACCTGGGAAAATTTCTTACTTCTGCTTTTTGTTGAAAGGTAAGCTATCAAAATGACAGTATTTAGTAGTGATCGCACAAAACTGAGTAAGAGATGGATTGGACATAAAGATGGAGCAAAATGTCAAGAACTATGGCAGCTTCTCCTTCCCACCCCCAACCGCACACCCCAACCTCAGGCGGACGTTATCATAGACCAAAGTTTAAAAGTTACCTTGACTCCGTTTCTAGAGCGACATTTCTCAAAATGTGGTCCACGGACCACCTGCGTTAGACAGACTGACCCAGAATCTCTGGGGGTGGGCCCAGAACCTATATTTTAAACAAAGTCCTAGGTGAGCTGATGCCCATGAATGTTTGAGAATAAATGTCCTGGATTCACAGGCATTATGGGGACATGTTTCTTATGGGTCGTATGCATCTGGACTCAGCAGTGGCTCTGCATTCATTATCAAGCTGAAAAGGCGGAGGAGAAATCCTCGGACATAATGAGCCTCAGAGCTGCGCTTATAAAGCAGAGTGCAATGGGAAGGCACGGAAAGTGGGATGAACTCTCCCTCAAAGCAGTCCAGTGGGTATTAAAGAGAGGTGGGTTTATGGTGAGATTTGCAGGGTGTTGTGGCCACATGGCAGAAGAGCGGAGTCCCCAAATGAACGAGAAAGGGAGGGCAGGCATATGTCTTCTTGGGCAAAAAAGTAATATAGCTACCATAGTCCTTTCCACAGGCTGGCAAATAGTTTGACTTAGAGGTGGTGATAAAAGCAAACACAGAGTATGTCTTGGGAAACTGACCCGAGGCAGGAGCATTGAAAATAGGGAAAATAGGGGGGAAAAATCTGGAATTGTGGATGGAAACAGTGAAGAACTTAAATATTATGCTGGTAATACAAATATATATAATTATATATTATATAATTATGTATTTATATATAATTTTATTTATTATAATTATATACTATATATAATATAGAAATAATATAAAATAATTACAATAAAATTATATACTTGTATATAATATATAAATATACTATATAATATATAACTAATATTTTTATATTATACATAATTATATAATAATTTATATATAATTATAATATATATGTATATAAATATACAACATATATTCATGGTATATTATTATACTACATATTATAATATGTTACTATCATATATTACACATTATGTATATTCTATATTATATTATGTATACTATATATTTACAATAATACTTATATATAATAAATATATAATAAATTTTACTTTTTAGCCACTTTAAAGTGTACAGTTCAGTGGCATTAAGAATTCACACTGTCGGGGCGCCTGGGTGGCTCAGTCGTTAAGCGTCTGCCTTCAGCTCAGGTCATGATCCCAGGATCCTGGGATCGAGTCCCGCGTCTGACTCCTTGCTCAGCGGGGAGCCTGCTCCTCCCTCTCCTACTCCCCCTGCTTGTGCGCTCTCTCTCTCTCCCTCTCTGACAAATAAATGAATAAAATCTTTAAAAAATATATTTTTTAAAAGATTTATTTATTTGAGAGGGAGCGCAAGCGTGTACTCAACGCGAGTATGAGTGCGGGGAGGGGCAGAGGACGAGGGAGAGAATCTCAAGCAGACTTCCTGCTGAGCACAGAGCCTAATACGGGGCTCGATCT
>NW_028038279.1:0-499 GCF_054177405.1 Leptonychotes weddellii | reverse complement strand
CCGATAATGTATCAAATATGTGCCAATGAAATTATTAATAACTATTAAATAAATGTTATTTGCTATTAGCTCCATTTTCTTTCTAGTAGATAAATGTGGTGTGGATCATGTAATAGACACAATAAATTCCTACTGACCAATTAACAAAGCTTAAAAAATCACTGGAACCATATGAAATATAGAAGTTGAGAACATACTTCCAATAAGAAAAAAAACTGCTCATACATTTTAAATTATAAAAAATGTATTTAACATTGCTCATACATATTTAAAAATTAGCTTATTCTTCTGCAGGGTATGGATTAATACCAAATACAAATTTACTCTTGTACCATTAGAAATTTTCACTTGTCATGAAGGCAGTAAAAAGTGCTGTTTATAAGACTGTAAGTTTACATATATAACAAAGTATTCTATTTTTTTTTATTTATTTATTTGAGAGAGAGAATGAGACAGAGAGCATGAGAGAGGGGAGGGTCAGAGGGAGAAGCAGACTCCC
>NW_028038278.1:0-499 GCF_054177405.1 Leptonychotes weddellii | reverse complement strand
GGACACCATTTACCAGTGGAGAAAATTTGAGAAGATTAGCTAAACTCCCAGCACCTCAATCGTCCTCATTTGTGCGCCTCACGCATTTCTGCGGCGATGGAAGGCAATGCTGCACGTGGCCGTGGCTGGGACAAGCTGTGTGTCACTTAGGGTGTTTGTCATGCTTTTATTACAGTCTCAGTCTGGGGGGATCGTGGAGACGTCTTGATTTCTGAGCGGGACCCTGGAGCTGTCTCCGGGCTGGAGAGCCCGGCAGAAGTGGGACAGAGAAGGTGGCAGACTGGAATCTGGCCGCTCAGCCGGGGAGCCGCGTGTGTGAGCTCCCAGAGCGGTGTGCAGAAACACCTGCTCGCACTCCGCCCTTGTGACGGTGCTGTGGGTGTGGGGAACCGAATGATGTCCCATTGCGAAGGTCATTCTTTTTTCCAATAAACGTTGGACCTTAACTCCCTTTACTATGTCAACATCATCCAAGGCAGTCGCTTCTGGTTCTTCATGC
>NW_028038277.1:0-499 GCF_054177405.1 Leptonychotes weddellii | reverse complement strand
ATGTTACTCTTGTTCTGGGCTTCCTTGTGGATAATTTCTGGTAATGATAATTATCTACTCCAAATCAATTAAAGTCACTTGATTTCTCAAAAAATAATAGTAAGGGGGGAGGAGGAGTTAAGATGGTGGAGTAGTAGGGGGATCCTGAGCTTGCCTCATCCCTAGCTTGATCGACATCAAATCATTTTGAACAACTAGGAAATCGATCTGAGGATTAAGAAAACAATCTGCACAATTGGAAGGAGAGAACATGGCAGATGTGAAGTTTGGAGCCATGAATTGGGGGAGAGAAAAGCTGCGGTGCCATGAAGGGGAGGGAGCCCTTTTCACAGAGTGAAGTCAGGGAGAGAGGGAAAGAGCGGGAGAGAGAATAGCGCATAGGGTTCGCACAATACGCTGCAGTGAGAGGATCCCCTGAGTGGCACTGGGAGAGAAAGCTCCCCTTCCTGGAGTACATTTGGAAGAGAGTTTTTGCCTCTCCAAGGACAAAGGGCCCACT
>NW_028038276.1:0-499 GCF_054177405.1 Leptonychotes weddellii | reverse complement strand
GTTTGTAGGTGTTCAGAATGGTTTGATCCCTATCCAGCTGAATTCCTGAGAGGAGACAAAATCCAGGTCTCCTACTCCTCCGCCATCTTGCTCCGCCCCTCATCCTTAAAATTTCTTAAGCCTTCATTTGTGTCACAGCATTTAGTCTATTTTGGTAAATATTAGTGATAAAGATTATTGACACCTTAAGTTTATAATGATAAATTTCAATAGAGATTTATGGCTGATTTCAGATTATTGTGCTCTTTAATTAGGTTACTAAGTAGAAGACCAGTAAAAACATGTTTACAACTATGACTTACAATATGCGTGTTTTACACCATGAGTTAGGACAGGTCTCTGAATTTTAGCTAATTCTTTGTTGTGGGTGGCTTTCCTAGGCATTTTGCAGTATTCTTGTCTTCTATCCAGTTGATGCTACCAGCAGTCCTCTGATTCCCAATATGATGACCAAAACTATCTCCAAACATTGCTAAATGTTCCATAAGGGGCAAAATCA
>NW_028038275.1:0-499 GCF_054177405.1 Leptonychotes weddellii | reverse complement strand
TAAGAAAACTTGATTTTAAAACACATATTTAAAAAATCACTTTTAACAACAATGGCAACAATAGGGAAAGTTACCCTTACATTATTTTTGAAAAAACTCAGTTTCCATAATTAAACTTTGTGTTGTCTTATTTTTATGTTTTGATGTGGTGAATTGGTGAATTGAAAGAAAAGTCACAAATGGTGGTGGTGGGGCTGTAGATGGGGGCAGTTCAAGGGGACGCGGATAGCCTGGTGGTCTGGAGTATTAGGTAAACCTAACTTTGCAGCTGGGAGGGGCTCTTGCCGTGCATGCGGGCTGGGAGTGCTAGCCTCTAATGGGGGTGATTGTGTGGTTTTGGAGGGAGCTGCTCGGCGCTGGTCTCTTCATGAGGAGGCTATCTGTCTCTATCCTTAGCACCTTGGTGTCTTCCCTGAAAGTGGTCAGCAAACGTGTGTCGGATCCCTTCCTGTCTGGAAATGTCAAGCCTTTGCTGAGAGGGGTGTTGGCATCGAGTCCT
>NW_028038274.1:0-499 GCF_054177405.1 Leptonychotes weddellii | reverse complement strand
GCCCCGAGCTGGTGGTTGTTATGAGGAAAAGCTTCCAAGGAAAAGCTCCGAACATAAGCATGCTTGGAGACATCATATCTGAAATAATGTAACCGGACAAACTGTGGAGTCAGACAACCCAGAAGATCAGAGACAGAAGATTCCATCTCAGTCTGGTAGATGCCTCAAATAATAAAACCACTACCAACAACCCTATCAACCCCCACCATGTACGGTGCATTTAATAGGTGCCTGGCACCATCTTTGGTACTCTACGTGCATTATCTCATTTATTCCTCACAGTGAACACAAAGTTGTCATTCAAATTTGTTTGAAAGGGTCAGGTAATAATGATATCTACTATTTATTCCTATGTGCTGGGCCCTAAGTATTTTATTTTATTTTTTTAAGATTTTATTTATTTATTTGACAGAGAGAGAGAGAGACAGCAAGAGAGGGAACACAAGCAGGGAGAGTGGGAGAGGGAGAAGCAGACTCCCCACTGAGCAGGGAGCCCGAT
>NW_028038273.1:0-499 GCF_054177405.1 Leptonychotes weddellii | reverse complement strand
CGATCTCCTGTTGAGTTTGTAGGTGTTCAGAATGGTTTGATCCCTATCCAGCTGAATTCCTGAGAGGAGACGAAATCCAGGTCTCCTACTCCTCCACCATCTTGCTCCGCCCCCCGGGTGTGATTTCTTTTAATTTGGACTGAAAAAAACATATGGACATTTATTTTTTAAAAATGAAAATGGCTACCAAAAGTTTACTAATGACCAAGGTAATATTTTTAAAAAATAAATAAGCTCAAATCCTAGCAAAAATATTAAATAAATTACTCACTCAAATGTTAAACCACAGTGTAAACCCAAATAAAAAGAAAATTGGTGAACCAGTTTTTCAATCTAAAGAAAGTTCACAGAATATAGTACAAAGATGGGGAATAATAAAGAAAACAAGAGACATGGAGATTAGCTAAAAGTTGCAACCTTACAGTAATTACAGTTTTAGAAGAAAGAAAGTAACATGGTTAGGAGGTGATTTTCAAAGGGATAGTGCCTGAGCCTTTTC
>NW_028038272.1:0-499 GCF_054177405.1 Leptonychotes weddellii | reverse complement strand
CATCATGGAGGGCTTCCTGGTGGAGGTGACACCTGCCATGAACCGACCCATCCTGTTGCCAAAGCTCCAGCTGCACCTTATCTTCCCCTTTTCACTGGGAGCAGCTCAAAGGCAGGGCTGGCTGCCCCTCAGCCACCCTCTTGTCCCCAGAGCCCCACCCAGGTCCTGGCAGGCCCCAAAGACTGCTCAGTAGGAGTCCACAGAATTAGGAAGGAGAAAAAAGAAGAAGCAATAGGCCAGATAACACCTTTATCTGATAAAATGGATCTTGGGGGCCACGGCTCATGCTTGTAGCCAAGTGGCTTTCTAGCACTGAATCCCATCATCAGGAATCCCCACTGTCACAGAAGATGCTGGGCGGGGAACCTCCCCTACAAGGCAGAGCGTTCCCTTCCCACTTGTGTGCAAAGTCACATGCAAGAGATTGGGTCCCCTGTAGACAGCTGGCTCCCAATTAGGAGGAGAAAGGGGCTCTCCTGGGGGTAACCCCAGACCCACT
>NW_028038271.1:0-499 GCF_054177405.1 Leptonychotes weddellii | reverse complement strand
CACAAACAATGAATCATGGAACACTACATCTAAAAGTAATGATGTAATGTATGGGGATTAACATAACAATAAAAAAAGATGCAAAAAAAAAAGAAAATTAAAGGACACAATGAAAAATCATGGAGAAAAGATAAACACTATTAAAAATAGGGTAGCTATATTAAGATCAAAGTTAATTAAAGAGCAAATAATATGGGGCGCCTGGGTGGCTCAGTCGTTAAGCATCTGCCTTCGGCTCCGGTCATGATCCGAGGGCCCTGGGATCGAGCCCTGCATCGGGCTCCCTGCTCGGCA
Source organism: Leptonychotes weddellii (assembly GCF_054177405.1). Taxonomy (NCBI): domain Eukaryota; kingdom Metazoa; phylum Chordata; class Mammalia; order Carnivora; family Phocidae; genus Leptonychotes; species Leptonychotes weddellii. Next base: position 205 of record NW_028038271.1, on the reverse strand, counting down.
GGAAGACTGCTTCTCCCTTTCCCACTCCCCCTGCTTGTGTTCCCTCTCTCGCTGTGTCTCTCTCTGTCAAATAAATAAATAAAATCTTTAAAAAAGGAGAGAGCAAATAATAAGACCAGGAGTAATTATGAAATCTCTTTCATAGTTATAAAGGGATAAAGTCACCAGAATGGCACGAGAATCCTAAACCTTGCACCCAGCAGGA
>NW_028038270.1:0-499 GCF_054177405.1 Leptonychotes weddellii | reverse complement strand
TATTGTCTATTCCTTAATTTGGTCAACTAACATTTACTGACATACAATAGCAAAGCACCCGGCTCTGTGCATCTGCTAAGTTAACATTTCCTCATTGAGCTTCATCATAATTTTGAAGATGTGTGGCAATAAAGATAATTGGGCCATCAACTTAGAACAAAAATCTTGTTTAGGAATCCTGAATTTTTAAAATTTTTTTTAAAAGATTTTATTTATTTATTTGAGAGAGAGAAAGAGAGCAGGGGGAGGAGTAGAAGGGGAGGGAGAGGGAGTGTGAAAGAATCTCAAACAGACTCCATGCTCAGCGTGGAGCCCGATGCAGGGCTTGATCCCATGACCCCCGAGATAATGACCTGAGCCGAAACCAAGAGTCAGATGCTCAACCAACTGAGCCACCCAGGTGCCCCAAGAATCTTGAATTTTTTTTATATTAATATTCTGACAACAGATGAATGGATAAAGAAGATGTGGTATATATATACAATGGAATATTATGCAG
>NW_028038269.1:0-9850 GCF_054177405.1 Leptonychotes weddellii | reverse complement strand
TTGACTGGATCATTTGTTCTTTGGGTGTTGAGTTTGAGAAGTTCTGTATAGATCTTGGATACCAGCCCTTTATCTGAAATGTCATTTGCAAATATCTTCTCCCATTCCGTGGATTGCCTCTTAGTTTTGTTGACTCTTTCCTTTGCTGTGCAGAAGCTTTTTATCTTGATGAAGTCCCAAAAGTTCATTTTTGCTTTTGTTTCCCTTGCCTTTGGAGACATGTCTTGAAAGAAGTTTCTGAGGCTAGTGTCAAAGAGGTTACTGCCTATGTTCTCCTCTAGGATTTTGATGGAGTCCTGTCTCACATTGAGGTCTTTCATAAATTTTGAGTTTATCTTTGTGTATGGTGTAAGAGAATGGTCTTCTGCATGTGAATGTCCAGTTTTCCCAGCACCATTTATTGAAGATACTTTTTCCATTGGATATTCTTTGCTGCTTTGTCGAAAATTAGTTTACCATAGAGTTGAGGGTCTACTTCTGGGGTCTCTAATCTGTTCCTTTGGTCTATGGGTCTGTTTTTGTGCCAATATCATACTGTCTTGATGACTACGGCTTTGTAGTATAGCTTGAAGTCAGGCATTGTGATGCCCCCAGCTCTGGTTTTCTTTTTCAACATTCCCCTGGTGATTCGGTGTCTTTCTGATTCCATACAAATTTTAGGATTGTTTTTTCCAGCTCTGTGAAAAATGTCAGTGGTATTTTGATAAGGATGGCATTGGAAGTGTAAATTGCTCTGGGCAGCATTGACATTTTAATGATGTTTATTCTTCCGATCCATGAGCATGGAATGTTTTTCCATCTCTTTGTGTCTTCCTCGATTTCTTTCATAAGTGTTCTATAGTTTCTAGAGTATAGATCCTTTACCTCTTTGGTTAGGTTTATTCCTAGGTATCTTATAGTTTTTGGTGAACTTGTAAACGTGATCAATTCCTTGATTTCTCTTTCTGCTGCTTCATTATTGGTGCACAGAAATGCAACAGACTTCTGTGGATTGATTTTGTATCCTGACACATTGCTGAATTGCTGTATGAGTTCTAGTAATTTTGGGTGGAATCTTTTGGGTTTTCCACATAAAGTGTCATGTCATCTGCAAAGAGAGAGAGTTTGACTTCTTCTTTGCCGATTTGAATGCCTTTTATTTCTTTTGTTGTCTGATTGCTGAGGCTAGGACCTCTAGTACTATGTTGAACAATAATGGTGAACGTGGGCATCCTTGTCATGTTCCTGACCTTAAGGGAAAATCTCTCAGTTTTTCCCCATTGAAGATGATATTCACTGTGGGCTTTTCATAGATGGATTTTATGATATTGAGGTATGTTCCCTCTATCCCTATATATTGAAGAGTTTTAATCAGGAAAGGATGCTGTATTTTGTCAAATGCTTTTTCTGCATCAATTGAGAGGATCATATGGTTCTTGTCTTTTCTTTTTTTTTTTAAAGATTTATTTATTTATTTGAGAGAGCAAGAATGAGAGAGAGAGAGAGAGTACATGAGAGGGGGGAGGGTCAGAGGGAGAAGCAGGCTCCTCGCCGAGCAGGGAGCCCGATGTGGCACTCGATCCAGGGACTCCAGGATCATGACCTGAGCTGAAGGCAGTCGCTTAACCAACTGAGCCACCCAGGCGCCCCGTCTTTTCTTTTATTAATGTGCTCCATCATGTTGATTGATTTGTGAATGTTGAATCACACTTGCATCCAGGAATAAATCCCACCTGGTCGTGGTGAATAATCCTTTCAATGTACTGTTGGATCCTCTTGGCTAGAATCTTGTTGAGTATTTTGGCATCCATGTTCATCAGGGATATTAGTCTCTAATTCTCCTTTTTGATGGGGTCTTTATCTGGGTTTAGGATCAAGGTTTTCCTTCCATTTCTATTTTTTGAAACAGCTTCAGGAGAATAGGTATTATTTCTTCTTTAAATGTTTGGTAGAATTCCCCTGTGAAGCCATGTGGCCCTGGACTCTTGTTTTTTGGGAGGTTTTTGATTACTGCTTCAATTTCCTTGCTGGTTATTGGTCTGTTCAGATTGTCTATTTCTTCCTGTTTCAGTCTTGGTAGTTTATAAGTTCCCAGGAATGCATCCATTCCTTCTAGATTGCTTAATTTGTTGGCATGTAGTTGCTGGTAATAATTTCTAATAATTGTTTCTATTTCCTTGGTGTTAGTCGTGATCTCTCCCCTTTCATTCCTGACCTTATTAATTCGGGTCCTTTCTCTTTTCTTTTGGATAAGTCTGGCCAGAGGTTTATCAATCTTATTAATTCTTTCAAAGAACCAGCTTCAGGACTCCCACTGCTTGTGCTCCTGCTCTCGCTCTCGCTATCTCTGTCTCTGTCAAATAAATAAATCTTTAAAAAAAAAAAGAACCAGCTTCTAGTTTTGTTAATCTGTTCTACTGTTTTTCTGGTTTCTATTTCATTGATTTCTGCTCTAATCTTTATTATTTCTCTTCTCCTGCTTGGTTTAGGTTTTATTTGCTGTTCTTTCTCCAGTTACTTTAGGTGTAAGGTTAGCTTGTGCATTTGGGATTTTTCTGATTTTTGGAGAGAGGCTTGGATGACTATGTATTTCCCCCTTAGGACTGCATTTTAGTGTCCCATAGGTTTTGGACTGATGTGTTTTCATTCTCATTAGCTTCCATGAATTGTTTAAGTTCTTTAATTTCCTGGTTGACCTGATCATTCTTTATTTTTCTTTTAGATTTTTATTTATTTATTTGAGAGAGGGAGAGCAGAGGAAGAGTGAGAAAGGGAGAAGCAGACTCCCTGCTGAGCAGGGAGCCAGATGTGGGACTCGATCCCAGGACCCTGAGATCATGACCTGAGCCAAAGGCAGACACTTAACCAACTGAGCCATCCAGACGCCCCTGACCCAATCATTCTTTAGCAGGATGCTTTTTAACTTCCAAGTGTTTGAGTTCCTTCCAAGTTGCTTCTTGTGATTGAGTTCCAGTTTCACAGCATTGTGGTCTGAAAATATGCATGAGATAATCTCAATCTTTTTGTATCAGTTGAGTCCTGATTTGTGACCCAGTATGTGGTCTATTCTGGAGAAAGTTCCATGTGCATTTGAGAAAAATAAGTATTCTGTTGTTTTAGGGTGGAATGTTCTGTAAATACTTATGAAGTCCATCTGGTCCAATGCGTCATTCAGAGCTCTTGTTTGTTTGTTGATCATCTGCTTAGATGATCTGTCCATTGCTGTGAGTGGAGTGTTGAGTCTCCTACTATTAATGTATTATTATCCATATGTTTCTTTATTTTGGTTATTAATTGGTTTATATAATTGGCTGTTCCCATGTTGGGGGCATAGATATTTACAATTGTTAGATCTTCTTGTTGGATAGATCCTTTAAGTATGATATAGTGTCCCTCTACATCTCTTAATACAGTCTCTGGTTTAAAATATAATTTGTTTGATATGAGCATTGCTACCCCAGCTTTCTTTTGAGGTCCATTGGCATGGTAAATGGTTCTCCATCCCCTCACTTTCAATCTGGAGGTGTCTTTCGGTTCAGAATGAGTCTCTTGTAGACAGCATATTGATGAGTCCTGCTTTTTATCCAATCTGAAACCCTGTGTCTCTTGATGGGAGCATTCAGCCCATTCACGTTGAGAGAAACTATTGAAAGACATGAATTAGTGCCATTGTACTGCCTGTAAAGTCCCTGTTTCTGTAGGTTTTCTGTTTCTTTCTGGTCTATGTGACTCTTGGGGTTTCTATTCACTTACAGAGTCCCCCTTAATATTTCTTGCAGGGCTGGCTTGGTGGTCACATATTCTTTCAGTTTCTGCCTGTTCTGAAAGCTATTTATCTCTCTTTCCATTCTGAATGACAGCCTTGCTGGATAAAGTATTCTTGGCTGCATGTTCTTTTCACTTAGTACCTGAATATGTCTTGCTAGCCCTTTCTGGCTGGCCAGGCCTCTGTGGCCAGGTCTGATGTTATTCTGATGTTCCTCCCTCCTTACATAAGAGATCTCTTCCCACTAGCTGCTCTCATGATAGCGTCCTTGGCTCTAAGATTTGCAAGTTTCACTCTTACATGTCAGGGTGTTGATCTATTTTTATTGTTTTTGGGAGGGGTCCTCTCTGCCTCTTGGACACAAATGCTTGTTTCCTTCCTCAGATTAAGAAGTTCTCAGCTATGATTTGCTCAAATATACCTTCTAGTCCTCTCTCTCTTTCTCTCTCTCTACCCCCTCGGGGATCCCAATAATTCTGACATTGGAACATTTCATGGTGTCGTTGATCTCTCTAAGTCTATTTTCATCTGCTACTAGCTGCCTATCCCTCTCTTCTTCAGCTTCCTTCCTTTCTATCAGCTTATCTTCTAGATCACTAATTCCTTCTTCTGCCTCATTTACCCTGGCTGCCAGAGTATCCAGTTTAAACTGCATCTCATTCATAGCATTTTTAAGTTTGGCCTGATTAGATCTCATTTCTGCCCTTAGAGATTCTATATTGTCACTAATGCTTTTTTCAAACCTAGATATTGACTTCATGATTTCCCGAAGTCTATCTCTGACATCTTTCTTATATCCATATCCATTAGTTCTGTGTCAGAGGACATTGTCTCTGGTTCTGTTCTTTGTTGGGACTTCCTTCTCCTAGTCATTCTGTCAAGGGATGGTTGAGTGAATGGATGGATTCCAAAATGTCAACTACGACCCAAGCTAGATGCACCCTAACAAAATCCAGAGTGGTCAGACGCCACCACTGAAAATACAAAGCCAAAATGAAACACAAGAATAAAATTGAAAAAATTAAAATAAAATAATTTTTTAAAAAGGGGGGAGAGAAAGGGGAGCTGTAATCTCTCAATGTGGACAAAGCAGGGTGTTTCAGTTGTTCCTGGGTGTATTTTGTTCTGTATGTTAGAGGACACTATGTCCTAAAATTACTGGGAAAGTAAAACTTGTATATATAAAAAGGTAAAACTGAGTTAAACATGGGCTAAAATAAAGCATATATCTATAAAAAAAATATAGGTGTGTAAAAATACAAGTTCAAAAAGCGACTATGAATAATGAGTTGGTATAATAGACATCTAGTTAAAAATGAGGAGAAGGTATAAAGAAAAATACAGAAGGGGAAAATGGCATGAGAAAAGGAGAAAGGAAAAGAAAAGAAAATGAGAATTATATCTGAAAAATAAACAAGTCGTTAGGCCACACCTGGAGCTCAACATACAATTTTCCCCTGGTGTTGGGATTTTACATTCTTATGGGATCCAAAGGATTGTCATCCACCTGTTCTTCCAGCCTATCTTCTGGGGGAGGGACGTGCTGCATGTGCAGGGTTGCCCCACCCCCTCTCAGGGGGTGGGCTCAGTGAAAACCAGTCTTCTGTGCCTCGTTTGTTCCCTGGGGAACACCTCTTCAGAGGATCAGAGCAAAAATGGCCACAGCCAAACCTCTGGCCCAGAGCAGAAAATTTGCAGTCTTCCCTCTTTAATAAACTGTCCAGGACAGTCTCCACTTCTGCTTGCACCTCTGAAAACCACAGCCACCCATAGTTCATGCCCGCAGCTACTCTCTCAGAAGTGTTGTCAGGGGTCCAGAAGTATCTTTGTGCTCCTAAAACCACAAGGGGCTGTGGGCTCCCACATGCACCCAAAGCTCTGGAATCAAGTCTGGGTTCTGACCTAAAGCCCTTTCCCAGCCACTACTGCTCTGTGAGTTTTTGCCCAGTTGCAGGCGCAGGTTCCAGATTTTTTCAGGCTGTTCAAGAAGAGTGGATATCAACCCTCCCAGTTCATGGTTTCTGGCAGTTCGAGCTGAGAGTCCCTTCCTGGGCTCGCTGACCAGAACCTGCTTCCTGGCTCCAATGCTCAGGCCCTCTACCATTTCAGGAATCTCCTTTTGCTCTGTGGTCCCTCATAATCTGAGACCATAATGCCCTACCTAGAATTCTGCCTTTTCATTTCCAGAGCCCCTTCAGGGAGGGGTGTCTCTTACTAGAGCAGATTTCTAAGGGTTCCGATTTTGTGCTCTGGTGTTATGTCACATTCCAGGCACCAGCTTATGGCGGCTCCCTCCCCTTCTGTGTATCTTCTATCTCCCTGCAGATTCAGGATTCCATATGTCCTACCTTGCCAAAAGCAATTGCTTTTCTGCTTGTGGAGATCCAGATATATATTCTTACATCTCAAGCTGATTTTGTGGGTGTTCAAAATGGTTTGATAGATATCCAGCTAAATTCAGGGGACTAGTTGAAGTGGGGTCCCCTACTTCTCCACCATCTTGCCTCCTCCCTATACATATTTTTGCTTTATTCCCTCTTGCTCCGCCCTCACCCTGTTCCCCATTTCCACATCACACAGATGGTTACCAAAAGATGAATCCTACAAATGAAGCTGTTACTATCACAGGTCAAATAAAAGGTATTGGTCAGCTAGTATAAATAGCCAAGGGGGACTAAAGTCTGGTCTGAGTGACTTGATTCAAGTGTGTGTGTTTTGTCCTGGATCCACCAAGTAGAAGTTGCCAGAGTGAGCTGTGGAGTAGGAAGGTGTTAGAACTACATCACAGATGTATCCATCAATTCCATCTCTCCGAGCATGATATGAGGATCGCCTGAGATCATCTAAGCATGCAAAAGCATTATAATGTTAACCTGGTATTGTCTCTCTTTCCCTACCAAATCAATATGGAACCCTACTTTGGAGCATACAGTAATCAGTAAAGACTGCCCCTGCCCCTGCTCTAAAGCATGAGACTTTTGCAGGCACTTGGGCATTTGGAATGAATCTCCTTAAAGCAACAAGAAACCTTCTTTTTGCCTCATTGTAAGTCCAGGTTGAAGATAGATGAATCTGATCCTCGAATTCAGAAGCTGCTGAAAGAAACCCAAGATGACCCACAACTGACCATTGAGAGTGATAATCAAGATCCAGCCAATAACCAACCTTCTTCAAATGACTTTATTTTCTGAATCCCCTGGACTTATTCATTCCCCAGTAAAGTCCAGGATCATCAAGGTGATGGTGAACTTCCTCTGAGCCCTCTCAGTGATGTTAGGTGCTGGGCCAGATGTTACTGTAGCCTTGGTTGTGCTTTGGCTTCCATGAAATACACACAGGTGGCTTACCCCTGTTATGGATAGAATACCTATATCTCGAGTCTATCAAGAGAAATAAAGGCATGAAAGCATTCATGAAGGAGGTTTTTATTAATGGATTCTGACCAAATTTAGACAGAAGATCCTTTATTTGGGGAGAACCTAACCCAGAAAGAAAAGGGGGACAGAAATGTTTGTGATCACACTGGTCTGTTCACCTTGCCAGTCACTGCCCAGTTCTGGCATTCCTTGACCTTCGTGGATAGCTGCCTAGTAGGTCTTCCTTGTAGAGTATTTCTCCACCAATCCTACAATATTTTGTAGCATTCTTAAGTGCTTCAGTGAAGCCCTTATATGATCATGTCCTTGCTCTGATTAGCTTTTTAATAATTCCAACCTTACTTACAGAAAACATAACTTCATGATATGTACTTCATGGTATGCTCTTCCCCATAGACTCCCCCTTATTTCCTTGTGACAGACAGAATCCCAAAAGTCCTTAAAGCAACAACTGTAAGAATCACTTTTTTTTATTAAGCACTAATTTTTAAATTTTTCTTCCAATCATCTTACTTTCCCCTATTTCTTCACTGGGGTCCATTCATTCATCATTCTCACCAAATATGCCACATTCCCAGACATCCCCTTCAAACCTCCATTTAATGTGCTTGTGTGTCATCATCTCAGTGATGTCCCTGCATACGGTGTGGGCTCCTGGATTTTTCTACAAGTTTCCTTCTGTTTCTCTCTCAAGGCCTCTTGTTCAGCTGGATATAGGTCTCTCCTAGAGCATCTGCATTCTCAGGGTCTGAGGTGTGCTAGCTGCCTTCAGGTGGGAGTGGGTGGGGTTGTTAAAAGAAGAAATAGAGGCACACAATGTTTTAAAAGCTAGGAAGGAATCTCAATGTCTTCTAGCCAAGGGTTTCTCAATTTCTGTGCTATTGACACTTGGAGCCAGATAATTCTTGTTATCTTAAGTGTATCTCAAAATGGAGAGATACTTGATGATGAGAGAGAAACTGTCCTGTGCATGCTTAGAGTGTTAGCATCTCTACCCTCTACCCACTAAATACCAGTACCTCCCTCCCAAAATATCTCCAGGCACTGACAAATATCCCTTGGGTGCAAAATGCCCTGAGGTTGCCCCCTTTAGGGGAAAAGAAATTGAGTAGCCTGTGTGCATCAGTTTAGGGACAGATACTCTGCCAATTTCACCTGTGAGTTAGAGATTCTGTGAGTGTGGTATTAACTATGCAGCAACATAGGAGGAGGATGTGGCCATAAATTGATGAACCCAAAGCCCATGTCTGAGGAAATGGCATTTGGGATCAAGGAGTAGGAGAAGGGCATCCTCAGGGTGGGGAGGTGTGGTGGGGCAAACCCTGAGTACTCACACATATAACCAAATGTTTCTGGTTAGGAGAGAGGCTGGGCTGAGAGGCTCAGGAAATGAGTACTAGTCTGAATTAACCAGCTAAGCCATGGATACCCAGAGAAAACACAGGGGCCAACAGGAAGCATGGGAGAGTTTTGTGCAGAGGATAGAACAGGGTCAGCTATGAGGCTTGGGGATATAGAAGTCAATCTGTAATATGTATTAGGAAAGGTTGAAGAGGTCAGTGTGATGGTCCAGTTAGGGTGCCATAAGACCCACAAGGGGCAAGATATGAGTGAAAAGATACTGGCATCCACTAGATACCTCCAGTCCCAAATGAAGGGAGTCCTTGGATGGAAAGCCAAATAGACACTGGCTCAACAGCTCCTTGATGGGACACCAAGGAGAGGCCCCAAGGTCCTCCTCCTCCACAGTTATAACCACTATCCTCCTGCTCCTACATTCCATACACTCCACACATGGTTTTATGTCCCATGTCTCGTAGATAGAACCAAGCTTTGGAGTTCTAATGGTGGTGCCCATGGTTGTGGCCATCTGGTCGACCCCCATCCTGCGGACTGTGTGGTTTCTGGGTCTGCGGGAGGGGTGGGAGTGGCCTGCGGATAGGTCTGACCCGGTGTGGCAGGGATTTCTTTCTGCTGTGCCAATCTTCTGCCAGAAGCCCCACCAGGAGTATTAGAATCACAGCCCCAATACATATCCGGACCAGATTGCTCTTGGTGTAGTGTGGCTGGGCAAGACCTGGAGGAACAAAGAGACAGGAGCAGGTGATGAAAGCCTATCTCTAGGACCCACTTCAAGGTACATCTTGGGTTTCTCATAGCCATATCCCTCATCCTAGATCCTATTCTCTGCTACCTAGAATGTCAGTCTCCTTCCTAGAGGGTTCCTCCCCTCCTCACCAATGGTCAGGGCTAGATAAGCCCAATTCTCTAAATATCATTTGTTCCATACAACCCCCTCATAGGCCTCTGATACAACCCCTCCACACACACACAGACACTACCTGGCCATTTGGCTAATTGCAGCATAAAAGACTGTTACGAGGAGTGGAAAGAGATGGAATTTATCTTTCCCTGATCCTTCAGAAAATCTCAACCTTCCCACCCGATCTTATTGCCCAATTCTGAATTCCAAGTACTGATATTTACCCTCCTCTTAATATTTTATAAACCAGGACCCAAGACCATAGAGCTGTACAGGGAAAGCAGTCAGCTTTAGGGGAAGACACAGGGGTGGGAATGAAGAGGGTCCAGAGAAGACCACTTACTCACCAGTTGGAGACTCTGGCCCCTTTGGAGAGGTGGTGATAGGAAAGTATAAAGGGATAAGATCATCTCCTCTAGCCCTGTTCCTGCCCCTATCCTGAATGCATGCACTTTTTTTTTTTAA
>NW_028038268.1:0-499 GCF_054177405.1 Leptonychotes weddellii | reverse complement strand
GTGATAAGCTCTGCAAAACAAGGGCTTTTCTCTGCCTTATCTTCACTGAAAACGTGTGTACAAAGGGTGATTATCCTGGAGTGCTGCCTCTCAGGATAGCATTTCAGCAGCACTCCTTCCCTGCTGGGCTGATGCTGCCACCACCCCAGTGAAAACTGTTTCACTTTTTCAAAATGGGTGAAGGTGGAGATTGCAGATGACTCTTTCCCCCAACGCCTTACCTCTGACTTCAGTTTCTACCATTCTTTTTCCTTACCCCAATCAACCACATTGGTCTTCTGCTGTTTCTCCAGTATCCCAGATTTATTTTTTCTTAAATTAGAAGTATTTGTTTCTTATTAAAATAGGGTCTTCTCCAGATGTTGGCGGGGATGCGGAGAAAGGGGAACCCTCCTACACTGTTGGTGGGAATGCAAGCTGGTGCAGCCACTCTGGAAAACAGTATGGAGGTTCCTCAAAAAGTTGAAAATAGAGCTACCCTACGATCCAGCAATTGCAC
>NW_028038267.1:0-499 GCF_054177405.1 Leptonychotes weddellii | reverse complement strand
TAAAAACATGCACAGAGGTTGGAAAGGAATTGGCCAGTATATTTTAAACTGTTTAATGTGTATCTCTTAGATCTACAAATCCTAGAATAGGAAATTTAAAACATAGAAAAGATAAGTATCATATCAATGATGTCATTGAGTTTTTACAAATGGATATAACAAGTGTTCATCAATAGGATTCTGAAAAGATTTGATCTATCCCTGTAACAACATGGAGTTGTTAAAATGATAGCATAAACATGACAAAACATGGGGCACCTGGCTGGCTCAGTCAGTGGAGCACGTGACTCTTGATCTCGGGGTTGTGAGTTCGAGCCCCATGTTGGGTGCTTAGATTACTTAAAAATAAAATCTTTAAAAAAAAATGACAAAACATAATGTAATTTACAGAAAACAGGTTTTTTTTTTTTAAGATTTTCATTTATTTAACAGAGATAGAAAGCACAAGTAGGCAGAGTGGCAGACAGAGGGAGAGGGAGAAGCAGGCTCTCTGCCGAGC
>NW_028038266.1:0-499 GCF_054177405.1 Leptonychotes weddellii | reverse complement strand
GGGCTCCCTGCTCAGCGGGAAGCCTGCTTCTCCCTCTCCCACTCCCCCTGCTATGTTCCTTCTCTCGCTGTGTCTCTATCTGTCAAAAAAATAAATAAAATCTTTTTAAAAATAAATAAAATCTTAAAAAAAATCTTCCTTTATTTAGTTTTTATTTTTATTATTTTTAATATTGCCGTCTTTTAAAGAATGATCCCACCCGCGAGGTGCCAGGCACAGGGCTTCACCAGCGCCCTGCTCCTGGACTTCCCGGCCTCCAGAAGGACTGGAGTCCACACACTGTGGTGAATTCCTCAGTCCATGGTTCTGTCCGTCCAGAAGAAAGGACAGCTTTCTCTTTACACAAATTCCGTGTTCCCCTAACCCCTCTTCTGTGGGGCTGCCTCCTCTGCGTCTGCCTTTCTTGTGTGTGGAGCTACCTTCCCCTTGACCAATACTTGCGCTTGCCTGAAGGAGATTCCCTCTAACACCTGCAAACCCGCACTTCGGGCTGTGAAAC
>NW_028038265.1:0-499 GCF_054177405.1 Leptonychotes weddellii | reverse complement strand
CGATCTCCTGTTGAGTTTGTAGGTGTTCAGAATGGTTTGATCCCTATCCAGCTGAATTCCTGAGAGGAGACGAAATCCAGGTCTCTTACTCCTCCACCATCTTGCTCCGCCCCCCGGGTGTGATTTCTTTTAATTTGGACTGAAAAAAACATATGGACATTTATTTTTTAAAAATGAAAATGGCTACCAAAAGTTTACTAATGACCAAGGTAATATTTTTAAAAAATAAATAAGCTCAAATCCTAGCAAAAATATTAAATAAATTACTCACTCAAATGTTAAACCACAGTGTAAACCCAAATAAAAAGAAAATTGGTGAACCAGTTTTTCAATCTAAAGAAAGTTCACAGAATATAGTACAAAGATGGGGAATAATAAAGAAAACAAGAGACATGGAGATTAGCTAAAAGTTGCAACCCTACAGTAATTACAGTTTTAGAAGAAAGAAAGTAACATGGTTAGGAGGTGATTTTCAAAGGGATAGTGCCTGAGCCTTTTC
>NW_028038264.1:0-499 GCF_054177405.1 Leptonychotes weddellii | reverse complement strand
ATTTTATCACATTTATATTCGTGCAACCACCACTCCATATCTAGTTTTGCCATTTCAAAAATGGGACTCATGCAGGATGTTACCTTTTTGAGATTGACCTTTCACTCAGTATAAATCCCAGGATTCATCAAATTGTTGTGTGTATCCATAGTTCCTTCCTTTCTCTTGGCTGAATATCCCATGGTGTGAATGTACCACAGTTTAATGATTCACCCATTGAAGGACCTTTGGGTTGCTCCAAGTTTTTGGTGTTCACAAACAAAACCAGTATAAACATTGTGTACAGGTTTTTGTGTGGACATAAGTATTCATTTCTGTGGGATAAATGTCCGGGAACGTGATTGCTGGATTGTATGGTAAGTGTATATTTTGTTTTTAAACTCCCCAATTATTTTTTTTGTTTTGTTTTTTTTTATTTATTTTTTTTATTCTTATGTTAATCCCCATACATTACATCATTAGTTCTAGATGAAGTGTTCCATGATTCATTGTTCGTGCA
>NW_028038263.1:0-499 GCF_054177405.1 Leptonychotes weddellii | reverse complement strand
TAAGAAAACTTGATTTTAAAACACATATTTAAAAAATCACTTTTAACAACAATGGCAACAATAGGGAAAGTTACCCTTACATTATTTTTGAAAAAACTCGGTTTCCATAATTAAACTTTGTGTTGTCTTATTTTTATGTTTTGATGTGGTGAATTGGTGAATTGAAAGAAAAGTCACAAATGGTGGTGGTGGGGCTGTAGATGGGGGCAGTTCAAGGGGACGCGGATAGCCTGGTGGTCTGGAGTATTAGGTAAACCTAACTTTGCAGCTGGGAGGGGCTCTTGCCGTGCATGCGGGCTGGGAGTGCTAGCCTCTGATGGGGGTGATTGTGTGGTTTTGGAGGGAGCTGCTCGGCGCTGGTCTCTTCATGAGGAGGCTATCTGTCTCTATCCTTAGCACCTTGGTGTCTTCCCTGAAAGTGGTCAGCAAACGTGTGTCGGATCCCTTCCTGTCTGGAAATGTCAAGCCTTTGCTGAGAGGGGTGTTGGCATCGAGTCCT
>NW_028038262.1:0-499 GCF_054177405.1 Leptonychotes weddellii | reverse complement strand
TATTGTCTATTCCTTAATTTGGTCAACTAACATTTACTGACATACAATAGCAAAGCACCCGGCTCTGTGCATCTGCTAAGTTAACATTTCCTCATTGAGCTTCATCATAATTTTGAAGATGTGTGGCAATAAAGATAATTGGGCCATCAACTTAGAACAAAAATCTTGTTTAGGAATCCTGAATTTTTAAAATTTTTTTAAAAAGATTTTATTTATTTATTTGAGAGAGAGAAAGAGAGCAGGGGGAGGAGTAGAAGGGGAGGGAGAGGGAGTGTGAAAGAATCTCAAACAGACTCCATGCTCAGCGTGGAGCCCGATGCAGGGCTTGATCCCATGACCCCCGAGATAATGACCTGAGCCGAAACCAAGAGTCAGATGCTCAACCAACTGAGCCACCCAGGTGCCCCAAGAATCTTGAATTTTTTTGATATTAATATTCTGACAACAGATGAATGGATAAAGAAGATGTGGTATATATATACAATGGAATATTATGCAG
>NW_028038261.1:0-499 GCF_054177405.1 Leptonychotes weddellii | reverse complement strand
CATTCTGCATGGAGCACTGGGTGTTATGCACAAACAGTGAATCATGGAACACTTCATCTGAAACTAATGATGTAATGTATGGTGATTAACATAACAATAAAATAATAATAATAAAAAAAGAATGGATGCTACAAATCCTTAAATAAAATAGTACCAGGGAATGGAATAGTCATGTGGCCTCTAAGTATCACTCCACAGATTACTTACTGATTATAAAGAAAAAAATGCACCTTTAAAACGGAGAGATCTGGTCACCAGCACCTTAACTTTTAAAATGAGTATCACCAATGATGAGACAAGTGGCAACGGACAGTATACACCTAGGATGTCTTTTTGGTAAACATATTTCATCTGAGTCTAAACAGAAGGAAACAATCAGGGAAATCTAGACTGTGGGTCATTCTAAAAAAACCTGGCCTGGATCCTTCAGAAAATGTCAGAAGGGAAGCAGAAGGGAAGGTAAGGGGAAAGAACAGAAGCAAAGTGTGTGTGTGTGTGT
>NW_028038260.1:0-499 GCF_054177405.1 Leptonychotes weddellii | reverse complement strand
ATGTTACTCTTGTTCTGGGCTTCCTTGTGGATAATTTCTGGTAATGATAATTATCTACTCCAAATCAATTAAAGTCACTTGATTTCTCAAAAAATAATAGTAAGGGGGGAGGAGGAGTTAAGATGGTGGAGTAGTAGGGGGATCCTGAGCTTGCCTCATCCCTAGCTTGATTGACATCAAATCATTTTGAACAACTAGGAAATCGATCTGAGGATTAAGAAAACAATCTGCACAATTGGAAGGAGAGAACATGGCAGATGTGAAGTTTGGAGCCATGAATTGGGGGAGAGAAAAGCTGCGGTGCCATGAAGGGGAGGGAGCCCTTTTCACAGAGTGAAGTCAGGGAGAGAGGGAAAGAGCGGGAGAGAGAATAGCGCATAGGGTTCGCACAATACGCTGCAGTGAGGGGATCCCCTGGGTGGCACTGGGAGAGAAAGCTCCCCTTCCTGGAGTACATTTGGAAGAGAGTTTTTGCCTCTCCAAGGACAAAGGGCCCACT
>NW_028038259.1:0-499 GCF_054177405.1 Leptonychotes weddellii | reverse complement strand
GTGAGCCCTGCAGCAGGAAGAGGAGAACGTAATTGTGGAATGTTTTGAGGCTGGGAGCAATTTCTTCAAGTGCCACCAGGTGGAGGTGGAGCAGAGCGGAACCAGGCCAGCTGCGGCGGGGGCGGGGGGCGACACGTGCGGCCCACGGTCTGTTGGAGGCCACGCCCAGGCAGCCACCCTCCAGAACACTCCAGGCTCCTGCTCGGCCCACCCCACCTCCTCCTCTCCAAGGAGGACAGCTGGGTCCTATGAAGAATGAGGAACCAAAGTGGCGGTGCCTGGGCACAGAGACATGGAGCTCCAGAAGAGCCAAGAGCGGGATGCGGGGGGGAGGGGTGCATTTAGGCGGCCCTTGGGAGAAAAGGGGTTTGTGGGTTTGGGTCTCAGGGTGGAGTGAATGAGTCTTCCCAGTCCTCCTTAGGCCACAGCACAAAAGCCTAGAAATCTTCACCTCCTTCTCCCTGCTAGAGCCTGGAAGCCAAGACTTGAAGAGGAAAGT
>NW_028038258.1:0-9851 GCF_054177405.1 Leptonychotes weddellii | reverse complement strand
GCTCAGGTCATGATCCCGGGGTCCTGGGATCGAGCCCCGCGTCAGGCTCCCTGCTCAGTGGAGAGTCTGCTTCTCCCTCTCTCTCTGCCTACTTGTGCTCTCTATCTCTCTGTCAAATAAATAAATAAAATCTTTAAAAAAAAATGACATAAAAGTTTAGCTGAAATACAGTGAAAGCAAGGAAGGGCTTGGTCAATACTTCATCAGTGCACAGGTTGTGAGAGAGAAAATGTGTTCAGAACCAGCAACTCCTCCGCTTTTGGGTTCTTTTGGGTTCCAGGTACACAAATAAAAAGTATCTCCTCGAGTGAATAAGTAGCCACCAGCAGTTCTCAAGTGGGAGTGGATTTCCCACTTTTGGGTTCTTTTAGGTTCAAGGTACACAAATAAAAAGTATTTCCATGAGTGAATAAATAGCCACCAGCAGTTCTCAAATGGGAGTGGATTTCCCACCCAGGGGACACTGAGTGATATCTGGAGACATTTTTGGTTGTCACAATTTCGGGGGGGGTGACAGATATCTCGTGGGCATAGGCCAGGAGTGATGCTAAACAACACACAGTGCACAGGGCAGTCCCCACAACAAAGACTTAGCCAACACCAAACATGGTTAGTGTGAGGTTGGTCTACATCCTGCTGGGATACTCACCAGGGTGCTCTTAAGGTGAAGGGTGTCAGTGAGGACAACGTCGGTCTCCCAGTTCTTGACCTTGAGGAAGCGGGGGCACTTGGAGGGGCTGCCATTCTTTGTGGGAGACTGTTTTCCCGAGGCAGGGGGCTGGAGGAGAGAAGGAAGGATGGGACATTAGACAGGGTCCTGAGGACACTGGAAAACTGTCTCCACTGGGATGGGGAGAAAAGTTGCTTTTCCTAGAATCTGCCAGAGTCACCAAGTATCTGCACAGAGTGAAGGACTCCTTCTCCCAGGGTAACACATGCTAACCAGGGAACCTGGTGCCTCTGCCTATGCTGAAGGAGACACCGTGGAAAAGCCTTTTGGGTTCTGTTCTACAGGGAGGGCCCTCTCAAAGGTGGCCTCTCTGGTGTCTAGCACAGGTCCTAGCATATAGCAGGGACTCACTGAATGTTTGTTGAATGAGTAAATAACCAAGGGACGCTGTCAGCTTCTCTGAATGGTACCAGCTTTCAGGCCTGTGGATGTCTGAGCTTTCCTGTTACTGTCCAAATTCACTACTTCTGGTGAGTACTGGGAAAACAGGAAAGATCCAATTAGAAAGTCCTGAAGCATAGACTGTTTCTCCCAAATGCCAGGTTTCTGCCTCTCAAAAATGCCAAGTGTATCCCTGCGTCAGGGCCTTTGCACTGACTGGTCCCTCTGCGTTGAACACCTTCAGTCCCCCATTTGTCTTCACTTCCATACACTAAATGCCCAGTTGGTGGTGGGGGATAAGTCCTGGGCTCACCAACATCGGCCCATCCATTTTAGACCTCATTAATAAGGATTACATTCTGTCTTGGGTGTTTCTGAATAATTGTCTACCTGCCTATGCATCAGACAAGCATGGGTGTCAGTCAGCAACTGGAAGGGAGAGGCAGCGGGCACACTCTGCCGCGTCAGCGGAGTGAGAGAGGGAAGACAAGCAAGTGTGGAGTGACACTCATGCCAAAGAACGGAGCACTGGATAGTGACCTTGCGGCAGGGCATTCACATGCTCAACTGGTATTTATTGAGCACCTACTGTGTGCTAGACACTGTTAGACACTGGGGACACTGTAGTAAACAAGACAGAGAGTGCCCTGGCCCTGCTGGGACACTGCTGGGAGAGAAGTGGAGATAAATCATAAGTAAACCCATACATGAACCACTAGAATATCAGTTGGTGATAAGGATATATGATGATGAGGGGGGAAAGGCAAGTGCAAAGGCCCTGAGGTAGGGATAAGCTTGTTAAGTTCAAAGGACCAGCAAGGAGGCCAGTGTGGTTGGAGTGGAAAAATGTGGTTAGTGTAAGGAGATGAAGTCAGACAGGAGGAAGAGTCCTCATCTCATTGGCTTGGAGGAACTCAGGCGGGTGAGGAAGCTGTGAATTACAATGAAATGGGCTGAGTCCAGGAGAGAAATCGTAGAGTATGCTGAAGGGCTAATATTGAAAACCAGCATTCAAGAAGCACTTACTATATGCGAAGCAAAATCTTATCATGCCCATTTTACAGATGAGGAAACTGAGGCACAGAGAGGTTAACTAAGTTGTCCAAGGTCACAGAGTTAGTACACTGGAGCCAGGAGTCAAATCCTGGCAGTCTGCCCTTCAAACCATGTCCTTAACTACTGGACTCTCCTGCCTCTTGGCCCTTATGCATAATTCATACATTCATTCATTCATTCAACATGTGTTTATTGAGTATCTCCTATGTTCCAAGCAAGGTTGCAAGGGCCAGGGCTACAGTGACAAACTAGGTAGATGTGATTTCTGCCCTCATGGAGTTCACAGGGCATTGTGGGAGCGGGGGGAGGGATGACAGGTGTATGATCATTATAATCAAGTGCAATGGGTGCTATAACATGGGATGCTGGAGGTGTATAAGGAATTGTGGAAGCACATAGAAGAGACACCTAACCCAGAGCATTTGACTTCTAATCGAGACCTGAAGGACAAGTAGGTGTTAATCAGGCAAAGAGAGAAGAGCAAGGTCTTGCAGGCAGAAAGACCAGGTTATGCAAAGGTCCTGAGGTGAGAGGCATATCATAGCCTCCAGAACCATGCAAGTGACAGCAGAGAACAAATGGAAGGTGCCATGACTCATGATCTTCCACACCTCCCTGCTGTGGCCAGATCCAGTCATCCCCAGTGGTTCCCATCTCAGTGCTGGGCATCACCATCCATCTGCCTGGGCAAGCCACGGGGAGGGGGGGGTGGGGAGCTATCCTGGACATCGTTCTCTTTATCCCCCTGCACCTGATCTGTCCCCAAGTCCTACCATTTTAGCTTCTAAAGAGCTCTAGAATCCACCCCCTCCTCATTCTCCCCATTTAACTGACCAGCACGTCGGCCAGACCAGCATCATCTTTCACTTGGATGAATGCAATCACCTCCCAAATCTTAGCCATCACTTACTGCTACTGGTGCTTTAGTCCACCCCAGTAGGTTTCAGTACTGTAATCTATGGAGTCATCTATGGTACACCTGCTAGTCCTATCAGGACCGCCATTGCATAAGTATTACTACAGTCCATCCACACCAGGAGCAGAAGGATGTAGAAGAATTCTTCCCTTCTTTCCCATTTGTACTTTCTGCCTGCTAAGCTCCAAGTTATTTTCCTTCTGTCCCCTTATGAAGCCACATCCCAGACAGCTCCATTTCCTTTGAAGGCCTGGCCAGGCAGCCCCAACGCTTCTTTAAGATTTGTTTTCACCACAGTCTCTTCCAGCAGACATGCAGGTGATGGATGTCACATCTTTGGGCAAGACTTGGTAGCGACAAATTCCTCCGACCATGCCAACAGCCTGCAGCCATGAGAACCAAAAAATCTGACCTTGCCCAGGCGGGAGGCACCCCAGCGATCAGTCCCTAAAGACTGAGCATCACTCAGCCTGTTTGCAAACTCTCTTGATCATCCACATGGACGCCCTAGAGGCTGGGGAGCGGCTGGAATCCCAGACGGGGGGTAACAGACACAGTGGGGAGCACTGTGAGGCAGGAGGAGGAGGTGTGGGGTGTGGCTGGTGGGTGGGCAACCAGCAGCCTTCGTTGGCAGGGTGTGGTGGGAGTGAGGTAACAAGCATAATGAAAGAGGCCATCTTTTGAGGTTCCAGATGTGTGATGGGTGGTCATTACGAGCCAAGAAATTGGGGGCCCGGGCGTGAGCCGTGCCTCTCCACCCTGGGCTGCGTTGAACTGCACACTTGAAACCAGGCATTAGGAGGCCCCTGTCAGGGCTGTTGTACTTGGGGCTTTGATGTTTTAATTAGCCAGCAGTAATATTAGATGACTCAGGAGGGGACAAATGGGGAGATTAATATAGCAGTCAGGGGCCCTGCATGGGGGATGCAAATGACTTTTCTGAGTGGGGAGGAAATGTTCTCGCTAAAAATGCAGATTAGGGGCACTTGTGACTTATTAAGCTGGGGACAGGGCACAAGTGGGCTTTGGGCAGCATTTACACGCATCCTTTTCTGGATTTGTGTCTGGGGTGGTCAGTGGAAGCTTTTCAGGTGGCGGGAGACACTGGCTAGATCTCGGTGGGCTCTGTGGAGCGCTGCCTGGGATTGCTCCTAAATGGGGACAGGAGGCTCTGAACTTGTGGGCATTTCAAAGGCTCTGTCAACACCTCTTTGCTTCTGGAGCTGGCAGGGGTCCTGAAGAAATGGAAGGCAATGGTCTTGCAGCCAGAGAGGAGATAGTGAGGCAAGGCCCTATCAGCCCAGAGCCCTGAGCCCGGAATTCAGCTTTGTAGGTACCCTGACACCCTGTTTCCTTCTGCCCTCTCCACCCCTCCCTCCTCTCTCTCCTTCAACAAATACCTACTGAGCACCTACTGTGTGCCAGGGACTTGTGTTCTTGGCCCTACAGTGGTTCCCACTCTCATTCCACAACTGCGGGAAGCCTCGTACACCTGCATGCAGGGATCTGCAAACTGCAGCCCGTGGGCCAAACCTGGTCCGCTGCCTGTTTTTATACAGCCCACAAGTTAGTGATTTTTCCATTCTTAGCCCGTTGAATAAAAATATCAAAAGAAGAGTAATGTTTCATGACACATACAAGTTATAGGAAGTTCAAATTTCAGTGTCCATAAATAAAGTTTTATTGGCACACGGCCACACTCATTTGTTCTTTTTTTTTTTTTTAAAGATTTTATTTATTTATTTGAGAGAGAGAGTGAGAGACAGAGAGATCATGAGCAGGGAGGAGGGGTAGATGGAGAAGCAGACTCCCCGCTGAGCAGGGAGCCCAATGCGGGATTCGATCCCAGGACCCTGGGATCATGACCTGAGCTGAAGGCAGATGCTTAACTGACTGAGCCATCCAGGCGCCCACGCTTTATTCTTCTTCAAGGCACTTTTCACTGCCTGCAATTTGCGAGTGTCTATGTATCTGCATGTATATATATATCTACGTCTCTGTGTCTTATAGATCCGTATATATATATATACGTAATATCTACAGATGTTTAGATACAGATGTGTCCAGCCCCTAGACGAGTGTCCAGCATATAGTACATACCCAACAAATACCTGAGGTTTGCGACGGACTGAACTGTGTCCCTCCTGAATTCATACGTTAAAGCCCTAACTTACTGGAGACAGGACCTCAGGAAGTAATTAACGTTAAAAGAGGCCATGAGAGGGGCGCCTGGGGGCGCCTGGGTGGCTCAGTTGGTTAAGTGACTGCCTTCGGCTCAGGTCATGATCCTGGAGTCCCTGGATCGAGTCCCGCATGGGGCTCCCTGCTCGGCAGGGAGTCTGCTTCTCCCTCTGACCCTCCCGACCCTCTCCCCTCTCATGCTCTCTCTCTCTCAGTCTCTCTCTCTCAAATAAATAAAATCTTTAAAAAAAAAAAAGAGGGGCACCTGGGTGGCTCAGTGGGTGAAGCGTCTGCCTTTGGCTCAGGTCATGATCCCGGAGTCCTGTTATCGAGTCCTGCATCAGGCTCCCTGCTCAGCGGGGAGCCTGCTTCTCCCTCTCCCTCTGCTCCTCCCCCGCTCCTTGTGCTCTCTCTCTCACTCATTCTCTCTCTTAAACAAACAAATAAAATCTTTAAAAAAAAAAAAAAAGAGGCCATAAGAGTAGGACCTAATCTGATGGGATTGGTGGCCTTATAAGAAGAAGCAGAGAAACCTCTGTCTTTCTTTTTCTCCCTCCACGCATACACAGAAAGGCAGAGTAAGGACACAGTGAAGGTGGCCGTCTCCAAGCCAGGAAGGGAGCCCTCGCCTGACGTGACTGTGCTGGTGCCCTGACCTTGGTCTGCTTGCCTCCAGAACTATGAGAAGTAACTTTCTACGTCTAAGCCACCCAGCCTATGGTATTTTGTGATGGCAACCCAAGCCGACGAACACAGGTCTAAATGCATTTAAAAAATCGTAGAGTCCCTCGGATGCTAAGCCAAAGGCTTTTGTCTTGATTTAGTAGAGAACGGGGGACCCTTGAAGCTGCCTGCTGGAGCGGGGAGCTTCTCAAAGCTAAGGTTTAGAACACATGACTGCAGGGGTTGCGGGAGGGAGAGGGTGAGGGCAGAGAGCCCCAGGCGGGGGGTGGGGGGGGTTGTTGCCACGATGCAGGTGGGAAGCTGGGAGGGTGGAGCACAGCTGCAGCGGAGAGTGCGGTGCCAGAAGCAGAACAGACAGCCCGGGGGTGGGAGAGGGTGGGAGGGCAAGGGACAAAGTCAACACTGATTCGGAGGCTTCCTCGTGAGTGGGAGGACGGCGAGCCTTCTAGCAGAAGTTGGGGAGTAAGGGGCGGAAGTGACAGGAAGGTGGAGGGAGGGGGGCTTTTAAGGTAGGAAGATACACACAAGACGTCAGAATCTGGAAGATCTAGAAACAGAAGCGAAGCACCTTGCCCTTCCCCAACTTCCCCAATTATGGGCTGTCACAGTCAGGAGCCTCACCATAGAATGGGGACAAGAGCTTGACAGCAGGGAGGGAGGCCCCTTGGGAGACACATTTTACGAACTGTTATGGGTCGAACTGTGTCCCTCCCAGATTCATATGCTGGTGTCCTAACCCCCAGCACCTCAGAATATGGCCTTATTTGGAGTCTTCAGTGAGGCATTTAAGTTAAAATGAGGTCTTTTGAGTGGGATGACTGGTGCCCTTATAAAAAGGGGAAATTTCGAGACAGATACACAGCGAGAAGGCCGTGTGAACACAAGGACGCCATCCACAAGCCAAGGAGAGAGCCCTGGGGAGGATTCTCCCTCACGGCCCTCAGAAGGAACCAACCTGCCAAAACCTTGATTTCAGGAGATCTCCAGCCTCCAGAACATTTCTGTTGTTTCAACCACACAGTCTGTAATGCCTTGTTACAACAGCCCCAGGAAATAATCCAGGAGCTAAAGCCCAATCCTGTACGAAGCAAGCAGCTTCTGACTCTTTGACTATTGGCGCCAGGGACCGCTTCTCCCTTCTAGGCCTGTAGCAACCTGTCCCGCTTGGCTTGTCCTAAAATGAGGGCAGCATCCTGGGGCTGAGCTGGGCACCACGCCAGCCACCCCAGGGGCCGGATCCACACACCATGCCCTCCACCACGGCCTCAAGCAGCACTGCCCCACCCTGCGGGCAGCAAGCGTAACCCGGTTGTGAGCTGTGGCAGATCAGGGTCCCGGACTGCAGACCCGTAAACTAGTAGGTATGCACCCATCTGTGTGATGAAAAAATTGCTACTTATAAAACTTAACCAACTGTGTTTAGTACCTTCAAGTATAATTTCCTAGTAGTGTATTCAAGGCATCATTTCTAAAGCGATTCATTCTGTGTAATAACTCCAAGGAAGCTCGAAATCACTGATTCTCTGCCCTCCTCTCTCTGCCCCCGATTCAACAGGCTATTTTCTGTGGCGGATAATTACAGAAGGAGGTGTTCCAGAGTCAGACCATCACAGTTAGGATCCACAGACAAGGGCCTCTGCCGATAGGGGTCTTTTTTTTTTTTTAATATTTTATTTATTTATTTATTTATTTATGAGAGAGAGAGAGAGAGAGAGAGAGAGAGAAACAGCATGAGAGGGGAGAGGGTCAGAGGGAGAAGCAGGCTTCCCGCTGAGCAGGAAGCCTGACGTGGGGCTAGATCCCAGGACGCTGGGATCATGACCTGAGCCGAAGGCAGTCGCTTAACCAACTGAGCCACCCAGGTGCCCCGTTATTAGACAACTTTGAACTTGGTCCCGTTACCAGACCAAAATGTATATGTGCATTATGAATTGATCTTAAAAGAAATCCTGTAATTATCTTGTGGCCTAACCCCATTCTGTTACATTTGTACTGTGTGCGTGTGTTTATTAAAACCATTAACTTGCTAAAGGTAAATATTTAAAATGCACAAGGCTTGTGATTATGTTTTGAACTTTTTACCTTTTTTTTAAAATTTTTTTTTTTAAAGATTTTATTTATTTATTTGAGAGAGAGAATGAGATAGAGAGCATGAGAGGGGGGAGGGTCAGAGAGAGAAGCAGACTCCCCGCTGATCAGGGAGCCCGACGTGGGACTCGATCCCGGGACTCCAGGATCATGACCTGAGCTGAAGGCAGTCGCCTAACCAACTGAGCCACCCAGGCGCCCCTGAACTTTTTACCTTTTAAGATATACTGAGACACTCAGAAAATGAAAGTCCTATTGACCTCTGAGAATCTCTGTTTCGAGGGGTTATCAGTTTGCACAGCATGGAGGAAAAAGGACTTTGACCTACTTGGCTTATCCGGGAAAAGAACATGAATATGGTTTGATGCCATGAAGAAGCATGTGGAGCGGTATCATGGATTCCTGAACCAGATATCACGGTCCCACTGGAAACAGTCGGGACAGTTTGCTTTGAATATACTCACTTTTAAAACAAACAAAGAGCAAAATATGTGGAAATTCCTGCAGGGCTGAACCTAAACCCTCATCAATTCAGGCCTGGCTTCCTGGCTCCGCCCTGGCTCTGCCCACCTGCGGCAGCAGGATATGGAAGGCTGGTCTCATGGCTAAGTGACCTATAAAGACCCTGGGGGTCACCAGCAGGTGATGGCTTGGGTAGAGGGAAGCGAAATATCAGCAAAGTTTGGATTCTGCTGCCATTGGGGGCTGAGAGAGACTCCGTTCCACATCAATTCCCAGAAAGTATCTTTGTTGAGGCTTTTTTGTCCCGTTTGAGGGCTTCCTTGGAACACTGGGTGACCTGAGAAAGAGGGGCCTCCTGAAGCACTTTTGGGAAAATCCAACCCGGATGTCGTATTCTGATCATGAGCTGGATCAAGCCAAGGGAGAGCTGGCCCAGCTGAGCTGAGGGCAATAATGAGTTCAGTAGGAGTTTGTAGCTAGCGATTTGGGGCACCCTCTCAACAGACAGATTCATCTCAAAACACAGGAGTTTCCTTAAAGTGCTCAGAGAGGTTCAGGGACAGACACCCCAAGATATCACCCTGGATGGAGCCAGTGAATCTGCCAAAGCCAGCGGCGGGGGGGTCTGCAGGGAACGTCTGAATGTGATGCTACCAAACCCCAAATATCACAGTGTGATTACTGCTGTGTGTGTGTGTGTGTGTGTGTGTGTGTGTGTGTGTGTAGCTCGCCTTAGAAGTGGAAGTTTCTGGAAGTCAAGGCAACCGTTTGATGAAAAGACAATGTCCAGATGGTGAACTTCTCAAGGGCAGTGATCGCATCTGACCCCCTTCCATTGTGAGTAACGTTTAGTAAATGCCTATTTGGTGCCCGACCGGGACTAGGCCACTGTACCTCTTGGCTTGTGGAGTCCTCATGGTAACCCATTTCTCAGAGGAGAAAACAGAGGTTCTGAGAGGTGACATGACTACCTTCAAATTAACAGCTAACAGGCAACAGAGCTGGGCGCGGGATCCAGGCCCTCAAAGGCTGGGCCTTTCCACTGCAGACCCGACTCCTGGCCCCTGTGCACTCCCAGAGCCTGGCCCCCTGCAGCGGAAAGATGCTCGCTACCTCGATCTGAATGATCGACAAGGATGACGATGGAGTCACAGAGGGAGAGCGGTGCGGCTCTGTCCCCAAGACTCAGCGGCTGCTCACATTCCCTTTCCAGGCCCCAAGGGTGTCATCTGTAGAATGGGGATGGTGTTCCCTGCCCTATCTGCCTCACATTAGCCGTATAACAATTAGCAGTAAGATATGAGGAATTCTTAATCGCAGGAAACAAACTGAGTGTTGTTGGAGTCGGGGGTG
>NW_028038257.1:0-499 GCF_054177405.1 Leptonychotes weddellii | reverse complement strand
GCCCCTGACCTCGGCGCCAGCATGAGCTCCGCGGCCGGCACACCTTCCATCGGGAGCGAGACGGTGGTGTCCCGTGGGCAGAGTTACAGCCCTCGTTCACGGTCACCGTCACCGGGGAGCCAAGGGACGGCTTCCAGGGCTCCTGGGGGTGATGGTGAGGCGGCGCCACGTTTCCGAGCCCGTTTCCCTCCTGCAGCAGACTCCCCCGACTAGCCCTTCTCGTTTCAAGGAGAAGCCACGGACTAGCTTAGACCCAGCAGCGAGGGGCTGTTTCCGGACAGGGCAGAGGGAGGAACCACGGGAAGACAGCCCAGCGTGAGCAGCCATGAGCAGCTAGAAGGCAGAGCGCTAGGACACACGTCTCCTTGGCGTCTCAGCGAGGTCGGCTCCGCGAAGACAGGGTGCTTTCATGAGCAGGATGAGGCCACAGGGACTGTGACGCAGTGTGGGCCCTGCGAGGCGCGGATGTGAGCCTCAGAAGCCAGAGCTGCGGTTGCCC
>NW_028038256.1:0-499 GCF_054177405.1 Leptonychotes weddellii | reverse complement strand
AAATATATTTTTTTTTAATTAGGGAAAATTTCTACCTAACAATGTTATAACTAATTATTCTAAGAAAGCACCTGTCTATTTTGTTTTTAATGCTTTTGACTTGGAGGCACACGATATTCTTGACAACCTGTACTTCAACTGTAGAATTTCTAAAACTTTTCCAAATCACTAGAATTGTATGATCCAGTCAACACATAAAATGCTGTTAGCTAATACACAGTTCCAACTTCAGAAGCCATTAGTTGAGAGAACTCTAGAAACTTGTGTTAGAAGATTGACAATAATAAATGCTGTGAGCCTGTAACACAGAGAATTCTTAATTTTCCAGAAGGTCACTGATCTTTATGATGCAGGTTAAAGATCTTTATGTACAAATCCAGTCCTCAATTAGATTCTTCATTTATTTTATTTTTTTAATTTTTTTTAATTTAATTTTATTTTTTTTATTCTTATGTTAATCCCCATACATTACATCATTAGTTTTAGATGAAGTGTTCCA
>NW_028038255.1:0-499 GCF_054177405.1 Leptonychotes weddellii | reverse complement strand
TTATGCACAAACAATGAATCATGGAACACTTCATCTAAAACTAATGATGTAATGTATGGGGATTAACATAAGAATAAAAAAAATAAAAATAAAAAAAATTGAAACAGAGAAACAAGAAAGCATTTTAGTCAAGTAAATATAATGCGACGTGTCTTAAGTCCTAGATTGCAGGAGAAAAGAGAATTTGGAAAACCAAAAGCCTTGCTATGGTAGGTAGAGCTCATCAGCCAGGATCTGGGAGATAGAATGGCTATTAGAGATATGGATTTCATCTGGAGATTTAATAGCAAATCACCTAAATTTGTTCTTTCCACTGAGCAAGATGAGATTGAGGACAAAAGTCATTGCCTTTTGCAGGCTGCCCCTGGTGCTTCTTTTTAACTGACAGTGATTAGATAAAAATGTTTGAAGTGGGAGCATTGCCATCCCCATTTCTGATCCATAGTCTTAAGGAATGGTCCTATTGGATCCCGTTGGGTGATCATAAAGGGAGAAACTG
>NW_028038254.1:0-499 GCF_054177405.1 Leptonychotes weddellii | reverse complement strand
TGTTGGTGAGGATGTGGAAAAAAGGAACCCTAGTGCACTGTTTGTGGGCATGTAAACCGAGGCACCCACTCTGGAAAAGCGTATGGAGGTTCCTCAGAAAATTAAAAATAAACGCCGTATAATCCAGTAATTCCCTTACTAGGTATTTACCCAAAGAAAACAAAAACACTAATTTGAAAAGATATATCCATCCTGATATTTATAGCAACATTATTTACAATAGCTAAATTATGAAAGCAGCCCAAGTGTCCATTCATGGATGAATGGATAAAAAAGATATGGTGTGTGTGTGTGTGTGTGTATATATATATAACAATGGAATATTATTCAGCCATAAAAAAGGAATGAGATCTTGCCATTTGCAACAAAATGGATGGACCTACAGGGTATTATGCTAAGTGAAATACGTCAGAGAAAGACAAATATTATATGATTTCACTCCTATGTGGAATCTAAAAAACAAAACAAATAAACAAAAAGCAGAATCAAACCCATAAAT
>NW_028038253.1:0-499 GCF_054177405.1 Leptonychotes weddellii | reverse complement strand
TTGGTAGTAATGCTGGTGTTGGTAATAATGGTGTTGATGTTGGTAGTAATGCTGGTGTTGGTAGTAATGCTGGTGTTGGTAGTAATGTTGGTGGTGTTGGTAGTAATGCTGGTGTTGGTAGTAATGCTGGTGTTGGTAGTAATGCTGGTGGTGATGCTGGTGGTGCGGGCATTTGCTCATCTGCCTAGGCCCTCTGGGTGCCAGACCCAGGCATGTTCTGCACCCACCATCATACTCTGTCCTCAGGACACTTCCACCAGGCAGGTCTCATCATCGTCTTTCACAAATGAACCAATGGAGGCCTGGAGAGATGAAGGACACGCTTTAGGCCCCACAGCTGGTGAGGGAAGGATCCAGCGCCCCGGCCATGGTGGTCAGTGCCCCGTGTCTCTGTGCAGTGGTGCCCAGGGTCCTTGCTCCTTCTTCTGAACAGCTTGTCACAAAGTGCACGTCCCTTGTGCTCAGAGATTTCCCTGTGCTCAGAGATCTCCCTGTGCCC
>NW_028038252.1:0-499 GCF_054177405.1 Leptonychotes weddellii | reverse complement strand
ACAGAAGCCAGGGGTGGGGGCTCCCCAGGGAAGAGAAGGGCAGCAAGCATGTGTGCAGGAGCCGAGAAACCCAGGGTGGCCTGAAACCCACCTCTGGCTCCGCGGCGTCCAGGCCAAGCCCCACGGCCTCTAAGAATGGACCTCAAGCCAGAAGACCAGTGCCTCACACCCCCCAGGCTGCGCATTACCAAAACAGAACAGAACAGAAAATGACAAGTGTTAGCAGCGATGTGGGGAAACTAAACCCTCGTCCTCCATTGGTGGCAAGTAAAATGGGGAAGCTGCTCTGGAACGGGGCCGGGGGGGTGGCCTCGAACAATAAAACACAGAGCTACCGTGGGATCCCGCAATCCCGCCGCGGGGTATTCACCCCGAGTGCGTGCAGCAGGGACGCGAGTGGATGCTTGCACACCGCGTTCACAGCCGCTGACACAGGGAAGCAGCCCAAGCGTCGTCGACGGACGAGCGGATAAACGTGGTCCATCCACACACCGGACCG
>NW_028038251.1:0-499 GCF_054177405.1 Leptonychotes weddellii | reverse complement strand
CAATAGTTTGGAGCACTGGAGGTGGGAGGCTTACAACGTCGATTCCAAAATGCCATTCGTGACATTGTTTTCAACCCCACCAAAGACGGGGGTCGGGGAGAGACAGGAGGGGCCAAAGTAAAGAAGGGAATTTGGCCAACGGACCCAGTCTGTCTTCACCACGTCGTGTTTCTGATCATGAAAGTAACAGACAATGACTTCAGACAACTGGGACAGAGTGTGAAGATCAGGCATGGAGGTAAGATTTCTCATGAACCCACCCGAAGACAACGGGCCTGTTTGGGTGTGATGCTCAGTGTAGACCATCCGTGTATGTACTTGTCACTAAAAATCGTGTTGTGAGAATGTCTCTCTCTTGTGATAAAAATAATTCCTCCAACATCATTTCTGCAGCTCCCCAACAATCCGTCTTGTGAATGAGCCACAGTCAATGTTTCCTCTATTTATAGGAACGAGGTTCCTCCTCTTGTTCCTTATTTTAAGTAACAATGCCATTCGC
>NW_028038250.1:0-499 GCF_054177405.1 Leptonychotes weddellii | reverse complement strand
CCCTATCCAGCTGAATTCCTGAGAGGAGACGAAATCCAGGTCTCCTACTCCTCCGCCATCTTGCTCCACCCCTCCATAGTCTACTTCTTATAGTTCCTCCAACTTCCCATTCTGATTACCACAGGCCTTTGTGCCTGCTTTTCCTTCCATCTGGGATGCCCTACTCTCACCTCCCACTCCCAAACCCAATGTGTTGTTTAGTTTCTGTCATTGTTATATTCCTCACCTCAGTCATTACTTGTTCTAAGACTTGTCGGATCTCCCTGACTACATCAAATTCCCCTGTGAATATCTTTCACATATTGATGTTACATATCTCAATTGTAATTTGCATTTACTCACATGGTTGTTGGACTAATGTCTTTCAATCTTCTACACTGTAAGTTCCATGGAAGCAATGCTCACTAATTTATACCCAGAATTTAAAACAATACCTGGCATATATCATAAGTATTGTTAGTTTTGATAATTGGTAAAGATGTTTTAAGCAGTTCAAACA
>NW_028038249.1:0-499 GCF_054177405.1 Leptonychotes weddellii | reverse complement strand
TAGATACACACAATGGAATACTACTCAGCCATGATAAAGAATGAAATCTTTCCACTTGCCATTTCGATGGAACTTGAAGGCATTCTGCTAAGTAAAATAGGCCAGACAGAGAAAGACAAATACTATAAATCACTTACTTGTGGAACCTTAAAACAAAGAAAACAAAAACAAAAAACTGAGCTCCTAGAGAGGACAAATGGGTGACTGCCAGAGGTAGGGAGTTGGAGGTGGGAGAAATGGGTGAAGGGGGCAAAAGGAAAAAGAAAACAAGCCCAATTATACCATCTTTTTTTTTTTTAATTAATTAAGCTGTATCTCCAATGTGGCTCATACTCACAACTGTGAGATCAAGAGTCTCATACTCCACTGACCGAGCCAGCCGGGTGACCTGAATTATAGCATCTTCCAATGCTCGTTTTGAGAAAGGCTAAAGTAATTTAATCTATGATATTTTGAGGGCTATGTATATATTTGGTAAACTTAGAAAGAACACAGACCT
>NW_028038248.1:0-499 GCF_054177405.1 Leptonychotes weddellii | reverse complement strand
CTTTCTCCAGACTGCCTTCCCCCACACTCCCTTTCCTCCACCATACCCAGGTCCTTAGGACACCAAGGTGTGGTTGAAATGGGGCCTCCCACAAATGGCCCACCTCCTTCCCTGCTCAAGTCCAGGGTGGAACTCAGATTCCTGACTGGGACTGGGGTCACCTCCCCTCAGCCTGCCTCCTGCTTGTCAAAGGCCAGAGGACAGCAGATCTCCGGCCCAGACTCATGGTCCCCTCCCTCCACGCTCACCTCTGTCACCTCGTCTTGTCAGGAGCAGCAGCATGACTACATTGGCTTTGGGGACAAAGGTGGACCTTGTTTGCAAATAGCATTTAAGATGGGTGTCGGGCGGGAAAGGGGGCCCCCGGGAGCGCTGTGGGCCAGCCCTGAAAGCCGTCATTCCCACAGGGGTGTGATGCTGAACCTATCTTCAGCCCCTGGCATGGGAGGCTGAGAGTAGACTCCGGGCCCCCAAGGCTATCCGCACTCAAGCCGGGGAC
>NW_028038247.1:0-9852 GCF_054177405.1 Leptonychotes weddellii | reverse complement strand
ATCTGTCGATGGACATCTTGGCTCTTTCCACAGTTTGGCTATTGTGGACATTGCTGCTATAAACATCGGGGTGCATGTACCCCTTCGGATCCCTACTTTTGTATCTTTGGGGTAAATACCCAGTAGTGCAATTGCTGGATCATATGGTAGCTCTATTTTCAACTTTTTGAGGAACCTCCATACAGTTTTCCAGAGTGGCCGCACCAGCTTGCATTCCCACCAACAGTGTAGGAGGGTTCCCCTTTCTCCGCATCCCCGCCAACATCTGTCGTTTCCTGACTTGTTAATTTTAGCCATTCTGACTGGTGTGAGGTGGTATCTCATTGAGGTTTTGATTTGGGAAATCATAATTGTTTAAGGAAAAGTTAAAACCAATGATTTAGGAATTTTTCTACTTTTGATTTGATGGATCTTAAATCATGTTTGGATATTCAGGAACCAGAGATGTGATTCTCACACCTAGGATTGATCCATTAAAAGAAGCTGTTGGAAACACCATTGTATATTTTTAAATGTGTTATTTGTGTATGAAAACAGCTTACACCATGTGGTGAATTTAACATGCGTAAAGCTACAGAGAGATTTTGATAGTTAAAAATTTAAGAAAGGCCTTAGATGAAAACACTGGTAGGAATTTATATCCAATGGTACTTCCCCCCCCCTTTTTTTTAGAATGAAGAAGTAAGCTTTTTCTCATTATGTATAAGCTACCTCTAAAGGCTGTCTTTGACATGGTTAAGACATTTAAACTTAAAGGTTGTAATTTATCATTTTGGATGAAATCTCTTGTAGTGTTAAAATATCCTCTTTTTTTTTTTAACTTTGTTAACCCCATACCTTAATCTTAAAAGTTTTGATGATGGGGTTATAGGGTTCAGAAATATTACAGAATTGTTAGATGATAAACATGTATATCTATCTCCGATTTCAAACTCTTAAAAGTTTCCCTTTTAACTGTATCTTACACCATTAACCATTTTACTTTCAATTTTATTTTTTTGTAACTTTCAGTTT
Source organism: Leptonychotes weddellii (assembly GCF_054177405.1). Lineage (NCBI taxonomy): Eukaryota > Metazoa > Chordata > Mammalia > Carnivora > Phocidae > Leptonychotes > Leptonychotes weddellii. The sequence goes on along the minus strand of NW_028038247.1, from coordinate 8,838 downwards.
TTGTTTTCTACTTTTTTTTTTAAAGATTTTATTTATTTATTTGACAGAGAGATAGAGAGAGAGCACAAGTAGGCAGAGTGGCAGGCAGAGGGAGAGGGAGAAGCAGGCTCCCCGCTGAGCAGGGAGCCCAATGCGGGGCTCCATCCCAGGACCCTGGGATCATGACCTGAGCCGAAGGCGGTCGCTTAACCGACTGAGCCACCCAGGTGCTCCTGTTTCCTACTTTTTTCCTGAGATAAAATACATTAGTTTCTTAAATGTGATATTTTCAAATTTAAGTTGTTTCAGTTTCTCTAGCTATAAAGTTGTGACTACTGGACATTTAACGGCTCAAATTCCATTATGCCATTGCATCTTACTTATGTATTGAATTGCGTGCAAAAATATTGCTGCTCTTTACTAGAAGTTATTTTAATGGTTAACACACTCCCTTAATTTTGTTTCATGGGCATTTTTTTCCTGCATTATTCATCCTTGATTTTTTTATGCAAATCAATCGGATAATAGGCTTAATAGACATAAATTTGCAAGCAACTCTTTAAGGGATGTGTTTATTTGCATGTTAAATATGGCTGAATAGGTAGTTGGCTTTTTTCAGGAGAGTTGACTTTCAAGGCCTCTCTCAGAGGGCACTTTTCAAATCCATTCTTACTGCCATGACTCTGATAGATTACAGTACAAGCTGTTAAGTGTTTTAGTGTATTTAGTAATAAAAACATTGACTAAAGAGCTGATACCCACTAGACAAGATGTTCTGCTTTTAAGTTGTATGCCTAAGGTGCCAATGCTCATTCCATTCCAAGTCAACTCATTTTTGTTGTTTATTTAGGTTTAGGGAAGCAATAGTGTGTCACTTTCCTTTCTGCTTTACTAGCTCAGTATTCAGTAATACAGAGAAATTACTCTACTGGAGTCATTAGAGCTTCTTGCTAGTGAAAATTAGAGATTTTTTCGCTTTCTCCTGATACCATCTATGAAATCTGGACTCTTTCACAGAACGAGGAAAACGTTTTCCTCTCATACTCTTGGGATGAAGACAGGCCATTACTTTGTGCATCACATTCAGATTTTTTTTTAAAGATTTTATTTATTTATTTGACAGAGAGAGAGAGAGACAGTGAGAGAGGGAACACAAGCAGGAGGAGTGGGAGAGGGAGAAGCAGGCTTCCCGCGGAGCAGGGAGCCCGATGCAGGGCTGGATCCCAGGACCCTGGGATCATGACCTGAGCCGAAGGCAGTCGCTCAACCGACTGAGCCACCCAGGTGCCCCACATTCAGATTTACAACAGAAAAATCATAGAGAAGAATAAATTTCCAAATGAAAAATTTGCCTGATTATTTGAGGAGAAGAGTGAAACTGACATTTGGGAAACATCATCCCATGAGAAATAGATGGGTATTGATTAGGTAGAATACTAGTTCTGACAACCTCAGATTATAACAACGCTCATAATTTCAAATGAATAGATATACTTAGGATGCTGAATAGAGATGGCAAGGAAAATAATGATTTGTTCAGAGCAACATGATGTTATGTAATGTGTGGGAAATATCTTTCAGAGTAGTAAAAATATTGAGCTCTGGGGTGAAACAGAATTGAGTTAAAATCTTGACTTCCTTTCACATCAGTCTTTGGCAAACTGCTTCAGTTTTCTAAACCTCAGTTTTCTTTTATTTAAAGTGTAAATAATTACACACAGACCTAATGCAAGAAAGGGTGCCCTCGGTAGATAAGTTGTAAAACATTTCTGAAAAATAGAAAGCACTGAGGATGGAATTGATGAAAACAAAAACATGAGAATACTATGTTTTACCAGAGTAAAAGTGAGAGCATATTCAGAAAATCATTAACCCTGGAGTAAAATAGATAAAGACCTGGAGGAGACCTGGGAAATTAGGTAAATGGGTGGTCAGACTACCTAGACTCTGTCCTTCCACACCAGCCCTTTGTACTCACCTGCAGGAGCAGCAGGGATGGGGCACAGATATCAAACCCAGAGCTGCACTGGAAAACAAGGGAACTACTTGCTTAGAGCTCCTCCAGTAAGTTTGGGAAATAGTGAGAGAAGCAAAGCATAGTGAGTGAATGATAAAAGGTATAGGTGGGAAGAAATTTAAAAAAAAGAACAAAGAGGAAAGCATCTATGTTCCGAGAATAGCATACTCATGTCCTTTACTCCCCGAGTAATGGAAACTGGTTGGAAGCCTGCCTTCCACTTCATATTCACCTCTTCTACAGATACTGTCTAAACAAGACAATTCAAGAATGGAAGTATAAGCAGGTGATTGAGTCACATAGATTAGAGGAATTTGCCACAGGGTAGCTGTCCACTTTTTGAGTTGCTTTTTTTTTTTTTTGGAGTATTCTCACTTCTTCACTTCTGATGATAACCCCAATAGAACTAATTCCCTGGCCTTCCTGGAAGCCAGGATGCTAAAAATGACAATTTCCACCATGTACTTGGACCAACATAGATTCAGAAGACAGAAAGGCCACGAAACATTCTGCTTGGCAGAGATAGGGAAGAGATAAAGAGCTTTTAGAGACAGCAGAGGTAGATGCCTCAGAAGCCGTGGTGCCAGTGACCCGAGGGTTTGAGATTAGCCGGCAGCCAGCGGGCTAACCTTAATTAGCAAGGTTAAAACTTTAAAATCTCAGTGTATAGTTAAAAAAAACCAAACATGTAGCTGTGACCATTCTGTAATATTGCTGGCAGGCAGAGAAGAATAGCTATAATAATAATAAAAAAAAATCAAAGCTAGATTATTGGTTGGGAAAGAGTAGAGAGTTAATGACTAGACTAGGAATGTTTGAGAAGATCCAAATGAATAGGAATAACCCAAAGTCTTGAGCCCAGTCACATCTCCCTTATCAGCAGAAGCAGTCTCTCCTCCCCTGTCTGATGAAAATGTTCTTCACTTTACTGAAAATCCTTTGACAACCTGGCAGGAGGAAGTGACTCGGCAAGAAGCAGCTATTTCTCCTAATGTGATATCCAACTACACCTCATTGCCTCCAAATTCTAGCATGCCCCAATGAGCCAGTTACAAAGTCAAACCTGGGATATGACTGGTACAATACCAGAAAGGCAAAGATTGTGCTCATCTTTACTATAAAATTCTGGGAAACACATGTAGGAATGTTTCTTCTGATACTCATTCTCCTGAAATCAGGGAAAGAGAAGCTTAGGTTGTTGTCTAGGCAGAACTTGTCAACATAGGCACCCTCACCAAAGATTCCATTCTCCAGCTGCTCAGATAGTTGGGAGTGCCTCTTCTTGCTCACAGAGAGTAACTGAATCCTGGACCTGATAGAGGACTGTAGGAAATGAAATTGACCTACCATTTATGTCTTGATATAAAGGAAGGAGTTTGGCAGTGGAGAAATAAAGGAATATTGCAGTGAACTAATCATGTGTGGCTCTCCCATCAATTCCTTCTCTTTGTCCCTAAAAGCATCCTTTACAAAAGCAGTGAATAAAACACTGGTGTTGGGATAAGTGGTGGACAGTGATAGGAATTCTCTATAGGTCAGGGATGATAGTGGGAAAGAAGACCTAGAAACTGATCAGTCCAGGTGAATTGGGACAGTTCTTAACACAGATTTTGAAGTTCATTCCTCTGTAGCTCCTTCCCTTCCCTCCAATATTTCAGCCATTTTGTCAGTTTGAAACTCTGTTCTCTTGGAGCTTGGAGTCAATGAAAATGTAGCTTTCTGTCACCCTGAGCTGTCTAGTTTGGAGTAAGCCATAGGCAAAGACTGAAAACATGGAAATCTCACCTAGTGCAATTGTCTAACGGTGGCCTCATTTCCAGTTTCAGCCTAATTTGCTGTTGCCCACCAGTGCCCTCAAATAGCTGTTTTTTTTTTTTTTTTTAATGTTATACAGATTTTATGATTGTTACCTACAGGAAACTTAGTCTAAGTGTTCTAGATAATTATTGTACGAAAAAATTAATCCAAAATTTAGCAGTTGAAAGCAACAATTTTATTGTGCTCATAGGTTCTTAATTCGAGAGTGAAGACTAGAGGTAATGACTAGTCTCTATACCATCATGACTGAGCCTCTTGGGAATTGATTCTTGAGACTGACATGATGACTGAAGCCTAGTATCATCCGGAAGCATTTTACTCACATGCAATTTGGTTGATGCATGCTGTTGCTGAGACCTCACCTAGAGCTATTGATAGGAACATCTCCATGAGGCTCCTCCAGTGTGGCTTGGTCTTTCTCACAGATGGTCTTGAGGTAATCAGATCTTACATGGTGGCTCAGGATTCTAAAGTGAGTTTTCAAGCAACAAATTGGAGAATAAATCACATTTTATGACCTAGACTTAAAAAGTCACAGTGTCATTTCTTTTTTTTTTTTTTTAAGAATTTATTTATTTATTTGACAGAGAGAGACACAGCGAGAGAGGGAACACAAGCAGGAGGAGTGGGAGAGGGAGAAGCAGGCTTCCCGCTGAGCAGGGAGCCCGATGTGGGGCTCCATCCCAGGATCCTGGGATCATGACCTGAGCTGAAGGCAGACACTTAATGACTGAGCCACTCAGGCGCCCCTCAACGGTGTCATTTCTATCACATTCTACTTCCACCATATTCTTCCCCCCACCTAGGTTTTTTTTTTTTTTTTAAAGCAGATTTAATGAGATAATTGATACACAATAAACTTTGGATAAAGTACACAATTTGGTAAATTTTGACATTATATGAATATAGACGAGTTGTAATAGATATAGGCATATTTAGATATCCATTTTTTACAGCTTTATTAAGATGTAATTGACATATAACATTGTGTATGTTAAAGGTATACAATATGATTTGATACATATGTATATACTGCAAAATGATCATCACAATAAGGTTAGTTAACACATATTTTACCTCACATAATTACCATTATTTTCATTCTTGTTACTGTGTTGACAGTAGTTAAGATCTACTCTCTTGACAGCTTTCAAGTATACAATAAATATTGTTAACTGTAGCCACCATGCTGTACATTCAATCTTCAGAAGTTATTCATCTTATGACTGGAAATTTGTACTCTTTGATTAACATCTCATTAACCTCACCCACTAATCCCTGGAAACTAACTAATCTACTCTGTTTCTATGAGTGGTACTTTTTAAAATTCCATATGTAATTGACTCATATAGTGTTTGTCTTTCTCTGATTATATTATTTAACATAATGCTCTCAAGATTCATCCATACTGTTACAAATGGCAGGATTTCCTTTTTTCTTGTGAGTAATAGTCTGTTGTCTATGTATACCCCACTTTCTTTATCCATTCATTCATTGATGGACACTTTAGGTTGCTTCCATGTCTTGGTTATTGTGAATAATGCTGCGATGAACATGGGTATGCAGATATCTCTTTGAGATCCTGTTTTCATTTCCTTCAGTTATATACCCAGAAGAAAGGTTGCTGGACACATGGTAGTTATATTTTCAATTTTTTGAGTAAACTCCATATTGTTTTCCATAGTGGCTATACCATATATATTCCTAGGAATAATGCACAAGGATTCTCTTGTTCATTCCAACTTGGTTTACTAATGTTTGTGTTTTAGTGGACTCCTTAGGGTTTTTTAATATAAAAGATCATGTCATCTAATAATAGATATACAGTTGACCCTTGAACAACACAGATATGAACTGTGCAGGTCCACCTATACACAGATTTTTTAAATAAATACTTACAATACTGTAAATGTATTTTTACCTCCTTATGATTTCTTAACATTTTCTTTAGCTTACTTTACAGTATATAATACATTTAGCATACAAAATATGTGTTAATCAACTGTTATTGATAAGGCTTTTGTTCAACAGCAGGCTATAAGTAATTAAGTTTTAGTGGAGTAAAAAATTATACATGATTTTTGACAGTGCACGGGGTCAGGACCACTGACCCCCATATTGTTCAAGGTTCAACTGTAGTTTTTCCTCCTCAATCTCAATACCTTTATTTCTTTTTCTTGCCTAATTGCCCTGGCAAGAACCTCCAGGACGATGTGTAGATTACAAGTGGTCAAATGGACATCCTTGTCTTATTCCTGGTCTTTGGGGGAAAACATCTACTGTTTCACCATTAAGTATAGTATTAGCTTTGTGGATTATAGTTTTAATATCTCTTTCTGCTAATTCAATTTGTGCTAGTTATGAGTAATTTTTTGAATGATTTATTTTTTCTTCATTATAGGTGATATATTTTTGTTTCTTTTAATGTCTTATATTCTTTGTTTGGATGCCAGACAGTGTGAATTCTACATTTTTGGCCAATGAATAATTTTCTAAGATATTCCTGAGCTCTGTTCTGAGACTGCTGATTTATACAGAAAGAATATGGTCCTATTGAGTCTTGCTTTTCAGCTTTGTTAGCATTTAGTCTAGGGCAATTTTTACCCCATTACCAAGACCCTTGTGTGTATTTTATTCAGTGGCCAGTGAATTATGAAGTTGTTCAGCCTGGTTGGTGGGAATGGGCATTATTTCCACTCTTCTGTATTCTTCAGCTCTTATTTCTGGTGGTTCTTTTCCTGGCCTTGCATGGTTTTTTCATATACATGCATTACTAAGCAGTTGAATATATAAGGGACATTTTCCAAAGGTCTCTGGACTTTTTCTGTGTAGCTCTCTCCTTTCCAGTATTCTGTCCTGTGAACGCTAGCTGTCTAATCTTCCAATTCTGCCTCCTCAACTGTGGCAGACTGCTGACCTTCACAAGTATCTCCCTTCACTGCATTTCAGCCTAGAAACCCTCTCCATAGCAAACTAAGGTTAAGTGCAGAGCTCATCTCATTTGTTTCTCATCTTTCAGGGATCCCTGTCTTTCATTGCCTAAAGTCCAATATCTTGAAAAAATGCTTTTTCATATATTTTGTCCATCTTTTTAATTGATTCAGACAGGAGGATAAATCTGGAAACTTTTATTCCATCTTGGCCAGAAACTGGCATCTTTTATGCTTATTAAATTCTGAGAATCATAATTATGTGGACTTTGGGGCTTCAGAGCTTTGGGTGGAGTTCTGATCTGCTGCTTGATCAGTGATACTCGAGTTACAGAACCTGTCTGTGCCTTAGTTTTGTCATCTGTAAAATGAAATAACAATACCAACTTTGTGAATTCGTTGAGTTTTAGGTGAGAATAAGTCAGTGAAAGGGGGCTTTTATTTTACTCTGTACCATTCTCTATTGTTTAAATTCTTAATATCAAGAATTAATGCATGTAATAGTATAAAATTTTATAATACAAAATTTGTTTTTTTTTTTTTTTTTTTTTTTTTTTTAAGATTTTATTTATTTATTTGACAGAGAGAGACACGCGAGAGAGGGAACACAAGTAGGGGGAATGGGAGAGGGAGAAGCAGGCTTCCCGCGGAGCAGGGAGCCCGACGCGGGGCTCGATCCCAGGACCCTGAGATCATGACCCGAGCCGAAGGCAGACGCCCAACTGACTGAGCCACCCAGGCGCCCCTATAATACAAAATTTGTAATCTAGTTCTGTACTTAGTTGCTAGCAATATAGAAGTCAATAGGCTACATTCTCCATGTTCCTTATCCTATACAGTATTCAATTGAGAACAAACCTTTAATGGCTGTAGTATGTTGCTATAAAAGGATAATAAATATAGATTACTTTGTTTACAAATATTTTAAATAATATTGATAATAGTTGTTAAAGTGATCTATCACTAAGGTGATAGAAATGAATATTTCACAATTTTAATTATTTTTGTTTTACTTGTGTCAGTTGACATAAATAGTAGTATAAAAGAAAATTTTACTGAGTTATGTAGCGTTAAAGATTCTCAGGTGGGCAGTCCATGAACATAGACCCTAAAAACTACTTTGAAGTCATTTAATTTTTTTAACCCCCCCAAAATGACATGAATAATTAAATGAAAATATGATGTTTATTTCTAATTATACAAAGGTATCTCAAGCATAATAAATATTTTCCTAAATGACTCAAATTTTTAAATTTGAAATATTAAGGTCAAATTTACTCTACCATAAACTTGTAATATCATATTGGGAACCAAAAAAAAGTAATTTGAACATGTTCTGATTTGCCATATCTTACCTATTTTGGTAAAACTTTTGAATTAAAAATAATGAATTACTTCAATTCAAGAGTAATCCTGCACGAGATTTAGTCAGTAGCATTGTACAAATCTTTTATTCTCTGCTTTCTCAGCTTTAAGATTGGAATGTTTTTTTTTTTCCTTTTTTTTAAGTTCAATTAATTAACAATATAGTGTATTATTAGTTTTAGAGGTAGAGTTCAGTGATTCATCAGCTGCATACAACACCCAGTGCTCATTCCATCACGTGCCCTCCCCCTTCATGCCCACCACCTAGTCACCCCATCCCCCCCCCACCTCCCCTCCAGGAAGCCTCAGTTTCTTTCCTATGCTTAAGAAGTCTCTTACGGTTTTTCTCCCTCTCCGGTTTCATCTTGTTTTATTCTTCCCAGGTTTTTTTTTTGTTTTTTACTAACCAGAATCATGCTGTATGTATTGTCCATGTGCTTTTTGGAGATGTTCTCAGCCTAGCACACTCCTTTTATCCATTTTATATTCCACAGAAATAGATGTTTGGGTTGCTTCATTCTGCTTTTATAATTATTCCCACTTTTGTGCACAAACTTGGGCACAGGGGCTGAAATTTGAGGGGAACAGTGTCAGTTTGAGCCCTTGGCAATCTGAGGTGAAGGCATGTTGACTTGGCATTTAGCAGGTGGCAGGCCGTGCACACTGACTCGGGCAGGAGGGCGGGTGGACCGTGAATTTGGGACCCACAGGCCGATGGCATCGTGTGTG
>NW_028038246.1:0-499 GCF_054177405.1 Leptonychotes weddellii | reverse complement strand
ATAGACTGCCTCATTTGGCCAAGACAGATGGGATTGGACCAGTTTTGCACGACAGACCTGTGGTGCTGCAGTTGCCCCTGCTCAAACCGCCCCCCCCCCCCCAATAGATGCAGAAGGGACCAGTGGCCCTGGAGCTTGCTGGTGGCTAACCTGGATGCTCTGTTCCAAAATTCACATTTCATACTTTTTGTTTTCATTTTGCAATCTTTATCCAATAGCATAATTAACCAATTAATTTTTTAACTTCTTTTTTTTTAAGATTTTATTTATTCTAGAGAGTGCGAGTAAGCACAGGCGGCGGGGGAGGGGCAGAGGGAGAGGGAGAAGCAGACTCCCCACTGAGCAGGGAGCCTGACCTGCGGTGTGGGGCTCCATCCCAGGACCTCCCAGGACCTTGAGAACATGACCTGAGCCAAAGGCAGGTGCTTAACCCACTGAGCCACCCAGGCACCCCCTAATTTTTTAACTTCTTAATGTAGTTACAAACATACAGATTTGG
>NW_028038245.1:0-499 GCF_054177405.1 Leptonychotes weddellii | reverse complement strand
GTATCTTTGGGGTCAATACCCAGTAGTGCAATTGCTGGGTCATAGGGTAGCTCTATTTTCAACTTTTTGAGGAACATCCATACTGTCTTCCAGAGTGGCTGCACCAGCTTGCATTCCGACCAACAGTGTAAGAGGGTTCCCCTTTCTCCACATCCTCACCAACATCTGTCATTTCCTGACTTGTTAATTTTAGCCCTTCCGACTGGTGTGAGGTGGTATCTCATTGAGGTTTTGATTTGGATTCCCCTGATGCCGAGCGATGCTCAGCACTTTTTCATGTGTCTGTTGGCCATTTGGATGTCTTCTTTGCAGAAATGTCTGTTCATGTCTTCTGCCCATTTCTTGATTGGATTATTTGTTCTTTGGGTGTTGAGTTGGATAAGTTCTTTATAGATTTTGGATACTAGCCCTTTATCTGATATGTCATTTGCAAATATCTTCTCCCATTCTGTCGGTTGTCTTTTGGTTTTGTTGACTGTTTCCTTTGTTGTGCAAAAGC
>NW_028038244.1:0-499 GCF_054177405.1 Leptonychotes weddellii | reverse complement strand
CCTCCCCCCTCTCATGCTCTCTGTCTCTCATTCTCTCTCTCGCAAATAAATAAAATCTTAAAAAAAAAAAAAAAAAAAGTAGATTAAAAAAAAAAAAAAATGCACATACCATATGGCCAATGTTCCGTTTGTTACCAGCCTTCTCACCTTTGATTCCTAACAGTGTTTTCCTTAACGTAGATACAAGTCCTTTATCAGGTACATCTTAGAAAGACAGTGGATTACAATATGGTGACTTTGGGTTCTCCCTAATAGTGTGTCAGCAGGCAAATAAAAGCATTACTATATAATGAAGTCAGTTTTATTACTGTTAATTCTTTTAACCATTTGTGTCTTTATATGGAAAGTTCATTTCTTGAAAACAGCAAATTATTTAAGGGATTTTTTTTTATTTTTATTCTTATGTTAATCCCCATACATTACATCATTAGTTTTAGATGAAGTGTTCCATGATTCATTGTTTGTGCATAACACCCAGTGCTCCATGCAGAATGTGCCC
>NW_028038243.1:0-499 GCF_054177405.1 Leptonychotes weddellii | reverse complement strand
GACCTGGCCCAGGGCACCAAGACCCTGCAGGAGGTGACGGAGATGGACTCGGTCAAGCGCTACCTGCAGGGCACGGGCTGCATCGCGGGCGTGCTGGTGCCCGCCAAGGACGAGCCCGGGCGGCAGGAGAAGATGAGCATCTACCAGGCCATGTGGAAGGGCGTCCTGCGGCCCGGCACGGCCCTGGTGCTGCTGGAGGCGCAGGCGGCCACCGGCTTCGTCATCGACCCCGTGCGCAACCGGAGGCTGTCCGTGGAGGAGGCGGTGGCCGCGGGCGTGGTGGGCGGCGAGATCCGGGAGAAGCTGCTGTCGGCCGAGCGCGCCGTCACCGGCTACACGGACCCCTACACCGGGGAGCAGATCTCCCTCTTCCAGGCCATGAAGAAGGACCTCATCGTCCGCGACCACGGCATCCGCCTGCTGGAGGCCCAGATCGCCACGGGCGGCATCATCGACCCCGTGCACAGCCACCGGCTGCCCGTGGACGTGGCCTACCGGC
>NW_028038242.1:0-499 GCF_054177405.1 Leptonychotes weddellii | reverse complement strand
AAGCACAAAGTCCACAGATGGGTGTGTGCTCTGTCCACAGCCAGGTCCTTTGTTCTCTGGCAATGGCAGAAGTCTACCTTGAGGATTTCTCTTCCAGGATCACTCCCCTCTGTTTAACCCACATGTTTTGGGGCACACAAGAAGAGCATGGGTTTGGGAGTCAGCCAGCCCCAAGTCTGAGTCCCAGCTCACAGTGGTATTGGTCGGGCAGGGAGCCATGGAATCAGGAGAGGGGGAGCTGATGACGGGTGAGGGGTGAGAACTATCACCCTGGCGGTTTGAGCCACCATCTCCTGGTTAAGTGGCCTCTCCAGGTGCAGCGCCCATGGCTTCTATGGTTCCTTCCAAGTGAGCTCCTGGCCATCCTACAGTGCACTGAGGGCAACAAGCTTTCCCTTTATCTCCCAGTCTGGTCCTGAGTGATGGGTCACTGGGCAGGCATCATGGTATGAAAACCACTGCAGGTGTGAAGGAATCTACCCTACAGGCAATCTCCTGG
>NW_028038241.1:0-499 GCF_054177405.1 Leptonychotes weddellii | reverse complement strand
GCTGGGGTCTGTTTCACCTCATGTGTCATTGCCAGGACCATCCACTCCATTCTGACTCCTTCCCGAGAGGTGATGTAAGATGCAGAGTGAGCACAGCTGGCTCCTTGCAAATGAGAGAAGGCTTCATCTCTCCTCGGCCCTTAAGAGCAAAGAATTGCATGTGAACTGTAATCTTGGAGAAGTTGACATATCCCTTCTTCTTTTTTTTTTTTTTTAAGATTTTATTTATTTATTTGAGACAGAGAGAATGAGAGAGACAGAGAGCACATGAGAGGGGAGAGGGTCAGAGGCAGAAGCAGGCTCCCTGCCGAGCAGGGAGCCCGATGCGGGACTCGATCCCGGGACTCCAGGATCATGACCTGAGCCGAAGGCAGTCGCTTAACCAACTGAGCCACCCAGGCGCCCGACATATCCCTTCTTGAGGCTGTTTCTCAACTGTCAATTTTCTATCAGTGGCATAAGGGGTACTTAGTCAATTCCAAAAATGAGTAATTACCCT
>NW_028038240.1:0-499 GCF_054177405.1 Leptonychotes weddellii | reverse complement strand
GGGTGAGGATGTGGAGAAAAAGGAACCTTGTGCACTGTTGGTGCGAATGTAAACTGGTGAGCCACCATGGAAAACCATTATGGAAGATCCTCAAAAAATTGAAAGTAGAATTACCATATGATCCAGTAATGGCACAACTGGGTATTTACCCAAAGAGAGCAAAAACGCTAATTCGAAAAGACATGCACGCTTCTATGTTTATTGCAGGATTATTTACAACAGCCAAGCTATGGAAGCAATGCAAGTGTCCATTGATAGATAAATGGATAAAGATGTGGTCTAGGTGTGTGTGTGTGAGCGCACACACGCACACACACACAATGGAATATTACTCGACCATAAAAAAAAGAATGAGATCTTGCCATTTACAACAACATGGACAGAACTAGAGGGCATTAAGCTAAGTGAAGTAAGTCAGAGAAAGACAAATACCATATGATTTCACTCACATGCGGAATCTCAAAAACAAAACAAATGAACAAACAAACAAAACAGACTC
>NW_028038239.1:0-499 GCF_054177405.1 Leptonychotes weddellii | reverse complement strand
TCCCCACTGCCGTCACCACCCTATCTCTCCACAGGGATGATTCCAAAAACATCTTGTTCTTTTTAATCAAACTGCCAGAACAAATGTAGGGAAGAAAAGAAAGTGATTCCTGTGTTTCAGAGCTGAAACTAGATGAAAGGATACATCATAAAAGTTAAAGAGTGCCTTTTTATTCAATGAGATAAATCTTTTTTTTTTTTTTAAAGATTTTATTTATTTATTTGACAGAGAGAGACACAGCGAGAGAGAGAATACAAGCAGGGGGAGTGGGAGAGGGAGAAGCGGGCTCCCCGCCGAGCAGGGAGCCCGATGTGGGGCTCGATCCCAGGACCCTGGGATCATGACCTGAGCCGAAGGCAGACGCTTAATGACTGAGCCACCCAGGCACCCCTCAAGTCAGTGTTTTACTTGGTAAACATGTCTGAGACCATGCATCCCTGGCTGCTAAGCACCATGGCGGACAGGGCTAGAAAGGTAACAGCTTTATTTTGAGCAGGGG
>NW_028038238.1:0-499 GCF_054177405.1 Leptonychotes weddellii | reverse complement strand
GCCTTCCTGGAAACCTATAAACTGCCAAGACTGAAACAGGAAGAAATTGACAACCTGAATTGGCCAATAACCAGTAACGAGATTGAAGCAGTCATCAAAAACCTCCTAAATTGCTGTATCTTGAGTTCATTGTGGTATCACATGCAGTTGTAAGGAGGAACACAGAGAGATCTCATGTTCCATTCACAAGCTGCCCAATGATGACACCCAACAAAACCTGGTACTGATGTTGAAGTAGCTGAGAGGCAGGATATCTCCACTGAACAAGGTCCCTCTTACTGGGCTTGTGTAGCCCACTCACTTCCCTCCCTTGCCCACTTCTTCTTCATCAAGTACTAACCTGTTCTTTTTTTTTTTTTTTAATTTTGTTTTTTTAAGATTTTTTTTTTTAATTTATTTATTTGAGAGAGAGAGAATGAGAGAGAGCAAGCACATGAGAGGAGGGAGGGTCAGAGGGAGAAGCAGACTCCCCGCCGAGCAGGGAGCCCGATGCGGGACT
>NW_028038237.1:0-499 GCF_054177405.1 Leptonychotes weddellii | reverse complement strand
AATAGCCAAACTGTGGAAAGAGCCAAGATGTCCATCGACAGATGAATGGATAAAGAGGATGTAGTATATATATACAATGGAATATTATGCAGCCATCAAAAGGAATGAAATCTTGCCATTTGCAACGACGTGGTTGGAACTGGAGGGTATTATGCTAAGCGAAATAAGTCAATCAGAGAAAGACATGTATCATATGATCTCACTGGTATGAGGAATTCTTAATCTCAGGAAACAAACTGAGGATTGCTGGAGTGGTGGGGCTGGGAGGGATGGGGTGGCTGGGTGATAGACATTGGGGAAGGTATGTGCTATGGTGAGTGCTGTGAATTGTTTAAGACTGTTGAATCACAGACCTGTATCTCTGAAACAAATAATACATTATATGTTAAGAAAAAAAGAAGATAGTAGGAAGAGAAAAATGACGGGGAGGAGATTGCAGGTGGAGATGAACCATGAGAGACTATGGACTCTGAGAAATAAACTGAGGATTCTAGAGGGA
>NW_028038236.1:0-9852 GCF_054177405.1 Leptonychotes weddellii | reverse complement strand
CTAGATTGGATTGGATCTCATTGATAGCATTTTTAAGTTCTGCCAATTCACCTTTCATTTCTGCCCTTAGAGACTCTATGTTGCCATTAATTGATTTCTCCATTCTAGCCATTGTCTTCACAATTGCTAGCCTGAATTCCATCTCCGACATCTTGGTTATATCTGCATCCATTTGTAAATCTGCAGCATAAGTCATAGTTTCTGAGTCTTTTCTGTTTTGGGGGCTCCTCCTTCTAGGCATTCTGTTGATGGGTGTTTGAGGGAATGTATAGAGTTCAAATTATTGACCAGAACCCACGCAAGATGCACCTGTTTTCTTGGGACCTTAGGGTTGCTGGCCTCTTGTTTTCCCAGCCTGTCTTCTGCGGGAGGGGCCTGCTGCGCTGATACTCAGGCAACCCTGTTTGGGCGGAGTTGCCCTGCGCCCCTGTGGCAGGGGATGGGCTCAGTGGGAATCAGTCTTTGGGGCTTTTGTTCTCTGGCGCCTTTCCCTGGCGGCTTTCCATGTCTCTTCCACGAGTCAGAGCAGAAGAGACCGTTTCCAACCCTCTGCCTCAGAGCAGAGAGACCTCAGTCTGTTCTTCAGTGAGCTCTCCAGGCCACACTGTCTCCGTTTCTGTCCATGCTGCTATAAACTGCAGCTTCCTGGGTTATGCGCCCCTCCACAGTGCTCCCAGTCCTGCCTCCAGGTCGGGGCACGTCTCTGCCCTTTGTGCTTCTAAAACCGCCAGCTGCTCCCAGTTCGAGCGCGCACAACTCCGCCACTTGGGGTTTCCACCCCAGAGGTTGCAGTTCACTGGTGCGACCCTGGCGCACCGGGTTTCTGTCTCGGAGGCTGCAGTTCGCATGCGCGCAACCGTCGCTCCAGTTTCTGTCCGAGGGCCTGCGGTTCGCATGTGTGCGACCCCGCCGGTCTGGTTTTCCACCCCGGGGGCTGCCCTAAAGTCCTTTCCCGTCGCTACTGGTCTGCGAGTCTGTGCCCCGTCCGCAGCGCGCAAGGCTGTCACTCACCGGTGGTGTAGGATCCCCACATCCAGGCACCCTCCCGCTGCACTTTATCCTCCGATATCTGCCCACAGAATCACGGCTCTCTGCTTCGTACCTCAAAACCAACTGCATGCGATATTCTGTTTGTAGAGATCCAGATCTTCTTACATCTCAGGCTGGTTTCGTGGGTGCTCAGAGTGGTCTGGTAGATATCCAGCTCAATTCCAGAGACCAGTTGAAATAGGGTCCCCTATTTCTCCGCCATCTCCCCCCCCCACCTGTTCTGTATATTGTTTGATTTTTACCAGAATCTCTGGCCTCTAGTTACTAGATGCCAGTAGCACCACCCACACACTTCCCTGTCTCTCAAAATTGTGATGATGTCCGAAATTGTCTCCAGACATTGCCAAATATCCCCTGGGGGACGAAATCATCCTTGGGCAAAAACCACTGTTCTAGTTTTTCCTGACTGATAAGGTCAGTTTTCCCTCATTCTCATTATCTGCAGTTCTCTTGACATAAATGAATTCATTTGTTTTGGTTGATTTCTGATAACTCTTTCTTTAGTC
This sequence comes from Leptonychotes weddellii, assembly GCF_054177405.1. Taxonomy (NCBI): domain Eukaryota; kingdom Metazoa; phylum Chordata; class Mammalia; order Carnivora; family Phocidae; genus Leptonychotes; species Leptonychotes weddellii. Next base: position 8,296 of record NW_028038236.1, on the reverse strand, counting down.
CTTTTCTATCATGGTTTTCTTATCTCTCCAAGCAGAACTCTGAGACAGGAACTAGAATGATCTGATGTTCACATTCTTCAGTATGTGGCCCACATCTAGTTCACAGAAAACAACTTTGTCAGGGTAAATGGACCCTGGAAATTCAGGATGATCCCAATATGCCACCACCAGAGTAGCTGTGCAACCATAACTCCTGACCCTTTACATTTCCCAGGCTCAATCCAGGAACCAGCCCACTGTTTCCAAATTCCCTGGTACATCGTTCAAACTCTGAGTGATGTAGTTGAAGCCATTCCCAGGAGGCTTGAGGTCAGGAGAAGTCATCCTCCAAACCTCTGTATGTGGGGAAAGAGGTGGGGGCATCTCCCCAAGGAAATGTACTTCTTTAATCTCCAACTCCTAATTCTTTTAGATCTTTGTTGTCCGCTAGAGATTAAAATTTCAAAACTAGTTTGTGTTCACTTCACTGAAAAATCCTTGATGGCCTTCCATTTAGAATGTAGTCTCTATGGTTTTAAATCTTCAACTGAAATTAACATTGAAGTAAATCCATTATACATCCATTAAAATAGTTTATCATTTTCCTAGTTAACACATAATATTTTTCAATTGTAAAGAATAAAAATCTTACTCTGAATTATGCCATGATGTGATCTATGTAGCTTAGCTGACTGAAAGTGTCATTTTCACTTTAGGTTTAATCTGGTATAAGTGTAAGATTTCTCTTTGTTATGTAATACATATTTGGCCTCTTCCATCTAATAAACCTCAGCCTACTCTTCAGTTGCTTCTCCTCCTCTAACTTTCTGTCAAATCAAACACTGCCTGAAGTATGCTCAAAGGACAAAGTCAGTAGCACAGAGGAGCTTCAGGACTTGTCTTCCATCTGGCCTCTATTTTTTTTTTTTTTTTATGTTTTGCAAAGTCTGTCTATCATTGATCTATCTGTCCATTTATCTATCACAGCTCTATTCAGTTATAACTGATAAACAAAAAAAATACACATTTAATATATACAGTTTCATGAGTTTGGACATATACAAACACCCATGAGACCATCACCAAATAAAGGTAATAAACATGTCTATCATCTCTAAAAGTTTCCTCATGCCCGTGTGTGTGTGTGTGTGTGTGTATGATAAAAACCCCTAATATGAGATCTACCTTCTAAAATTTTTTAAGTGCACAAAACAGTATTGTTAAGTACTGCTTTGCCTTCTGTGTCATCTAAAGAAAAAGGACTTTTCCTACTATCTCCTCTCACTGCCTCATTACACCTAGATCTGTCCTGTTCATGACTAAGCAAAAGTTGCCTGTTCCAGATTATTACCATTTTGAAAATAAAAAAACAAGAGGTAGAGGGACAGGTACTATGAGAAAGAGAGGCAGAGCATTTTTTGTTGTCTTTTCATTAATATGTAATTAGAGAAAATATGCTTTGAGGATGCACTTTACTGTGGGAAAATTCAGAGACACTTTACCCAGAATGATTTTGTGTGGCCTACCTAATATTTTCCAATTAAAGAATTATAACTGCATTTTAATCGGACTGATGAAAGTGTTCTTTAATATTCACTTTATTCATAATTAGGTTTTTTTTTTTAAAACCTTTTTATTCATGTGAAAAATTAGTGTGACTGGCAGTTTTGGGAATTAATTATAATATTTCTAGTGAAATAAAAAATAATAGCTACTTGCCTTGGGCCCATTTTAAAAAAAAAAACTGCAGTAAGGGCAATAATCTGGAGGTAGGTGTATAATCAGACAATAAAATACTTATCATCAGACTGAGAAAAATTATCAGTTGAAAGGAGGAGATCAATATAACACTAAGTTCAAATGACACTCAAAAAGACAGGATTAATGCAGTAAACAAGTGTAAACTTCAAGAAAATTGAAAATCATTTTCTCAATAAAATTTAAGAGATTGTTGCATTAGATGAGACCAGGTTGCCATGAAAAAAGGAGGAAATGAAGTATCGGAGTGTTTAGTATGAAACATTATGACTGAAATTAACCAGAAACACACATATAATGAACAGAATGGATGTCTCTAAGAAAGAAATGAGTAAATTAACTTGAGGAATTATCTAAGAATTCAAAGAAATCATGAAATGAAATGAGAAAAGAGAAATGTGGAAGATATAGCCAAGAATCTTGATATCTATATGCTAGAATTTCCAAAAGGACAGGACCACACTGAATATCACAGAATTTTGGAAATGAATACAGGGAAACTTCACTAAAATGGAGTAGGGAGTTTAGAAGGAGGGACTAGAAGGCGGAGCCATACCACTCAACATTAATTATAGGAAAAACAATCAATTACAGACCCCAACAGAAGAACTGTCAACGAGAAAGAATTATCAATTACAGACCTCAACAGGATGTACATTGCTCTTCTATGAGAAATATTCCGCTCCTGCTACTCAGCCAACAGGAGACTGTCATCATCTTGGACTCATTCTTTTCTCCTATGGGCTTTCATTCAAAACAACCCCTCTCAACTTTTTCCTTCTTCTCCATAAAATGATATTCCTCTCCTTCATCTGTGGGAGCTGCTTGTGGTTTTGCCATAGTTGCATGTCCCAAAATGTAATTCTCTGTTATTGCAGTATAAAGTCATTTTTGCTGGTAAAATGACTGTTTTATTTTTAAGGTTAACAGAATCAATAATTTAAACAATAACAAGATAATTTCCCTGAATAGAAGAAAGATCTGAGTCCAGAGACTGAACAACTCTGATTAAATGTATGAATTCCCATGGAAAAAAATAAATTTTCTAAATGCATACATTTATCTGTGTGAATGTTTCCAGTGGATCAGGTGAGGGTCATGCATGATATAGAGTCATTTGGGTGTTATCTTAGATGTTAAGGCTAGGATCAGAAGGGAAAAGCTAAAAATGTAGTCCTCAGATTCCCAAAAGATGTAGATGAAGTAAATTATCAGTAAGAGGAAAATGTATCATCTGAGTTAAGAGAGCTGCTAGTAAGAAGTATAAGGCCACGCCCAAGGGTATAGTCTACAAACCACCATATTTGTTCCAGCCAAGCATAAATATTCCTTCTTTTTTAAATCTTTTCTCCCTCCCAGTATTAATTAAGGTAGGTTACACTGGCTGCCATAACAAATGATCCCCAAATTAAGTGGTTTAATACAATAATGGCTTATTTTCCATTCCCATCATAGTTCAGCTGTGTGTTGGGTGGACTGCCTTCTATCTAGTGACTGAGAACATGCTTTCACTTATTGACTCTGCCTTGGAGTGTTCCACTGGGTTTTCTGTATCTGGCCAGGAGATAATGAAGGCATGGAGAAGGTACACCTAATCCACTGCTATTTTAACTATGACAGACTGCCAGTGATCTATCCCTTCCACTCACATTCCATCCGGGAAAACTAGTCACATGGTCCAACTTAGATAACATGGGATGCCCAGAAAGAAGAAATGGTTTTGATGAGAACTAGCTGGTCTCTTCCAATCTACCACCTCCAGCTTATAACGCCCAAAGGGTTGGAAACTGGGAAGGAAGAACTGGGGAATAGAGCAGAAACCTATCTGTCCCTCACTTGCTGTGGTCCTGCGTTGAAAGCAGGGGAGTAACTGCAACTTTAAATGAGTTTGGAAGCTTTACATATATATGGGATTGGGTATTTTAAGGAACAATTTGAGATTATGATTTGTGTCTTAAAATAATCTCAGGGCTTTACATTTCTTAGAAGTAACTACAAAAGATATGGAAATGCTAGACTTTTCATTGCTGGGGCAAAACTAATCCCACTGAGCAAAGTTAAAGAAGAATGGGGATGCAAAATTAAATTGCCTTGTGATTGCATCCCACCAGTTGGGCTAGTTTAGCATACTGGTTACATAAATTCTTTCATTCACTTGAAACGCTAACTGGCATATTTTGTTCCTCTCTGCTGTGCCTGCACCCATTCATTTCTAGAGGCCTGGGGCTTCAATTAACTCCAGAGGGAATTGTAAGCTCACAGGCCTATGATCAGAGGTGACAGATTTGTGACTTCTGGACCACCACAGGCATCATCCACCTGTGAGAGAGCAAAAAGTGCCGGAATTCAAACAGGCAGAACATGTTTTTAAGACATTCTTATTTTTTCCTCCTTTACACACAGACACAGACACACACACAGACACACACACACACACACACACACACACACACCAGAGTTCTGAAAGGTAAAAAAAAAAGGGAGTTGGAAGCTATTCATCTCACCATTATGAATCTGTCAAGGGGATATCATTATAGATTTCCTCTTCATATTTAGGGAATATGGGTTTAAAAAAACCAAAAAACCTTTGTTTATATTCTCATGTGGGATGTTTTGAAGGCAGCAGACTAGCAGAAGAACCTCTGGCCAAGGTCATAGGAAGGTTAGTAAAGATACCTTCATATTTCTAAACAGGAGAGAGGCTGAGATCTCCCACCTGTTTCCTGGGGCATTGAGTTTTATTGAGTACAGATGAATATACAAATGTGACATGAATGTGAAGTTCGCTGAGAAAGACTGTCAGTGGTTAGAGAAAATTGTTATAGGGTAAGATAAACAGACCCTAGCAACAGAAACTTCAGGAAGAAGGGTAAAAAGGTAAAATCCAGATAGCAATGGGTTGAGATCTCAAAAGATGACAAGGTCTAGAGAGTTGAGGCAGGAGTCAAGTTGGGGGTAGCAAAAGGAAAACAGCGCACATATTAAATACTCCTCATCTGGATGAGACCACAGTAGACCAGCCATGTTTTCTCTCCATTTCATAGCCCTTGTATGATATCTAGATTTAAATACAATTTATGAGCAGAATTCTGAAAAATTAATTGCTACTGTGAGTGGCTTAAAATCTGTGCTATAGGTGTGTGTCCCTTCATAACTCATGTTGAAACCTAATTCCTAATGTGATGGTATTTGGAGATAGCGCCTTTAGAAAGTTATTAGGTCATGAGGATGGAGCTCTCATTAATGGGATTAGTGACTTTATAAAAGAGACCCCAGAGAGTTCTTTCACCCCTTCTGGCATATGGGGACCCAGAAAGAAGACAGATGTTTATGAATGAGGAAGCAGGCATTCACCAGATACTGAATCTACAGTCACTTTGGTGTTGAACCTCCCAGACTTCAGAACTGTAAGATATAAATACTTGTTTAAGCTACACAATCAATGGTGTTTTTGTATAGGAACTTGAGTAGACTAGGAACCTGCTTTAATAAGATATATATATATATTTATATATATATTTATTTTATATATATATATAAAATAATGACTCTCAGAAGTGCCCCTGTAGAACAGCCATGCTGCAACTTAGGCTTCCTTCTGCCGAGTTCTCTTGGATGCTTAGGATTTCTCTGTTCTTTCTATGGGTCTCTGAACCCGAGAAGATGGCTGCGCCTATACTTCAGGTTTCTGGCTCTACCAGAGTTTTGGTTTATATTCCAGAAGAACTAAGTCCTCTTCTTATGGCATTGACAATATTTCATGGTACATACTCACTGGAATTTGATTTGTCTTTCCCCTTTGATGCTTCCTATGAGACTGTAACCTCCATAAAGGAAAGGGCCATATCTGTTTTGTTCAATGCTAGCACAAAGTGAAAGAACATTAATAAGATTACTGAGTAGATGCTCCCTAAGGGGAAAAAAACATGAGAATTAACTTCTGTCACCTCCTGCTCCACTTGCCTTACCTCTTTTTCCTGGACTTGTACCTAGAATAAAGGGAAAAAAATGCTACCTCTGAGAGACAAGTTTCTAGCCCTGTTTTTTTCCCAGTAGGTGGTTTTTATCTTTCTCCACATAACTCATGAAAAGAATGCAACTTATGCATTTTCAATAGTATGCCACAGTTTCTTAAGGGAAAAAAAAGTCAGTTAAAGAAAATTTCAAAGTGAAAAACTTTATGGGAAACTGAGGCAAGCCAAAGAGGTTTCTTTACATGAGAATTTTTCAGAGTCTTTACTTGTATTAGATTTAGGGGTTACTTCTTTCTGCCCAATGTACCATCCATACATTTTCATCCTGGGTAAAGAAGACCCCTTAAGTTGATGTAGCTGTATGGGATTTTCTTTTCTGTGACATTCCTCATGGAGAGGTGGAAGAATCTCAGACACTCAGACACCAGTGCTGTAAAAAGCCTGCACTCTGGAGCAGATTCAGGGTAGCGGGAAGAGACTGCAGAAAATAAAGGCACTATATAGAGGTGCAGAGAACAGGGGGAAAGATGAATGAAAGAAGGAATGTCTGAATCATTAGCCTAAATGGGTGGATGAGTAACTGAACTGAAAATGCAAAATAATATTTTAAACCATGCTCTTGAAGACTCATCATTTCTTTTAGAAATGAACCATATCTTAGACACTAAAGGCATTTTTTAAAACACATTAAAATGAAAACATGATGATTATTCCATTTTATAAATCTTATTCCTTTGGTTTTTCATTTTTTTAATAAAAGTATAATTAAAGTACAGTAAAATTAAACTTTTAGTGTATAGCTTTATGCCCCTTTGTATTCAAATTCTCCCCCATCCCCAACCCCTAGCAACTACAGATCTTTTTCTGTACATATAGTTTGTCTTTTCCAGAATGTCATACAAATGGAAGCATATAATATGTTCAAATAGACTTTGACATTGGTTTATTTCATTTAATGCATTGTATTTTGAGACTTATCCTTATTGTTTGTGTCAGTTCACTCCTTTTTATTGTTTAGTACTATTTTGTATTATAAATGTACAATTTGTTTATTCATTCCCAAGTTGAGGGATATGTAGGTTGTTTCCTTTTCTTTTTGCCAATTATGAGTGAAGCTAACACAAACATTTTCATACAGGTGTATGTGCAAAGCCGAGAATAACATTATATTTTCTATTTCTCCCACTAATCATTTGTGTTAGTGTTGTCATGTTACTTTACTATATGCTATACACACAATGCTTTGTTCCTCTTTTTGCTTTAGACAATAAGTTATCTTTTAGATCTGCATAATCTAAGAAAGTAGCCACTAGCCACATGTAGTTAAGTTTAAACTAAAATTAAATAAAATTTAAAATTCAATTCTTCAGTAACACTTGCCACATTTAACATGTTCAATAGCATATGTGGCTAGCTTTATTGATAGTTTCCTTGTTATAGGAAATTCTTTTGAATAGGCCTGTTTTAGAGCCTTTAAATTAAGAAAAAAATTTCTATTTAACTTTTTACATCATTTATTTCAGTAGATCCGAGTTTTGTTTAAAATATTGCTTCTGCCTGATGATTCTCCTTTAACATTTTTTTGTAGTGCAATTCAACTACAAATAAATTTCCTAGTTCTTGTTTTATTGAAAAAGTCTTTGATTCTTCTTCAATACTGAAAGATATTTTTGCAGGGTATAAAATTCTTAGTCAATGATTTTTATGTTTCCTTTCATCACTTTAATAACACCACTACATTGTTTTCTAGCATGAATAATTTCCTTTTCTTTTTTTTTATTTTTGACAAATAAAAAATGTGTATATTTAACATATAAAATGTGATGTTTCAATATATGTATACTTTGTGAAATGATTCTACAAACTAATTGACATAACTATCACCATTTTTGGTACAGAGGTGAGAACACTTGAGATTTACTCGCTTAGAAAATTTCAAGTATACCTAACTATTAACTAAAGTCACTATGCTTTGCATTAAGAATCCAAAACTTATTCACCTCATAACTGGAGGTTGTACCTTCTGGCCAATATCTCCCTCTTTCCCCTATCTCCTAGCCTCTGGTAAACACTATTCTACTCTTTGTTGCTATGAATTTGAGGTTTTTCTCTTTTTAGATTCCATATACAAGTGAGATGATGCTATATTTGTCTTTCTCTGTCTGGCTTATTTCACTTAGCATAGTGTCCTCCAGGTTCATTCATGTCACAAATGGCAGGATTTTTTTTTTTTTAAGACTGAATAATATATGCCATTGTGCATGTGTGTGCATGTGTGTCACATTTTCTCTATCCATTCATCTGTCAAGGGACATTTAGGTTGTTTCTATATCTTAACTAATGTGAATAATACTACAATGAACATGAAAATGCAGACAACTCTTTGAGATAGTGATTTTATTTCTTTTGGATATGTATGTCCAGAAGTAGAAATGCTGGACCATATGGTACTTATTTATTTATTTATTTATTTTGAGGAACTTCCATACTGTTTTCCATAATGGCTATACCAATTTACATTCCCTTCAACAGTGCACAAATGTTCCTTTTCTTGATCATCCTAACACTTATGTTTTGACTTTTTG
>NW_028038235.1:0-499 GCF_054177405.1 Leptonychotes weddellii | reverse complement strand
GCACTGTCTGTCCATAAAGAATGTCTCGGAATTGGTGTAATTCAGAGAAATTAATGACGACTTTCCGCGGGACGGCTCCCTGGGGGATGATTAACACTTCATCGTCCATCTGATGCGCGGGGCCCAGCGCTCCATCGCGAACATTTGGGCCGTGGCCAGCCGCATTAAAGGTTATTACGGAAAACGCGACCTGCAAACGGGCGAGAGGCATGATGGACCAGGAGGGGCGGGGGCTGGGGTGGGAGCAGGGGAGTCGGATGGAGCCGGCCAAGTCGGAGATCAAGTTTCTCGAGGTGTGCGCACCTGGGGTCTGAGGCTGAAGGAGACTGGGTTGCTGTTTCAGCGACAGTAGGATTGGAAAGGTGTTGGGGAGACGCTCACCACAGGGGGCTAGGGAAGGGAATGGGGTGGCTTTCTGTGGGTGGACACATTGCTGGACACGTTACTGATGGAAGCTTTCCCTGTCTTTTAATCCTCACAGAATGACTGGGTAAATTTT
>NW_028038234.1:0-499 GCF_054177405.1 Leptonychotes weddellii | reverse complement strand
TGCATCAGAAGGAAGCTCAGCGGGCAAATCGGCGAGGCTCCTTTCCCAAACTCTCATTTTATGGCTGAGGAAGAGAGGCCCAGAAAAGCTAGCCAACCATCCCCGGTCGCACAGCTCAGTGGAGATGCCTCCAGACAATGGCAAAGATGGAAAACCCTTCAGCCTCATGGCCACAGGCTGAGAAACATCCAGGGATGCCGTGCAGACCACACGACAGAGTCTGGATGCTACTGAGAAAGAAATGGAGGCTCTCCAACACATTGCCATGAGCTGATGATCTGTCCCCCCAAAATCCCATGCTGCGGTGATGGAGTGGAGCAGGCCTTGCGGAGGAGGTGAGGTCATGAGGCTGGAGCCCAGTGGTCAGATCAGAGCCCTTGTAAAGGGACCCCAGGGAGCCCCCAGCCCCTTCTCCATGTGAAGGTCCAGGGAAGATGCCCCCTGGGCACCAGGCCCTCACTGACCCCAGCCCCTTCCGCTCTGCTATGTACAAGCCGCC
>NW_028038233.1:0-499 GCF_054177405.1 Leptonychotes weddellii | reverse complement strand
CCTTCCTGTATTTAGTGTGAGAGCTCCAAGTTAGCTACTGGATTTCCCCAAGATTCAAGTAAATTAAATGAAATTTCCTCCAGCTCTTATTTTTAACTCGCTGTCTTAAGAGAGGGGATTCATTGGCATTCAAATCCAGCAACAGCAGAGAGAGAGAGAAGTGCTTCTAGCTGTTTCCTCCTTCCACACCCGAGGCAACCCTGATTTTACTTTTACATGTTAGGCATCTCCCTGCCGAGCAAGTGGGCAGACCCCCTAACAGTCAGGGTTTTCATGGGGCCTGGCCTTTCCCTGGTGGGCAAGTGAACGGAGCCAGTAACACTTCCCCCTCCCCGGAGCTGCTGATCATCTCCACGGCCTCGGGGCCTCGAGAGGAAGCCCCCTGGCAGCACCAGCACCTGCTCCCGAGCTGGCCCTCAGGAGAAACGCTGTTCTTCAACCAGTAGGTGGGTGGCCCAGCCCCTGGCGGGCTCTCTCCTGAGCATCAGTTGCAGGGGGC
>NW_028038232.1:0-499 GCF_054177405.1 Leptonychotes weddellii | reverse complement strand
GACTTGTCTTAAAGACTGACTTGACTTTTCATTTTCTTAGTAGTTTCTTTTAAAGAGCAGAAGCTGGGGGCGCCTGGGTGGCTCAGTTGGTTAGGCGACTGCCTTCGGCTCAGGTCATGATCCTGGAGTCCCGGGATCGTCCCGCATCGGGCTCCCTGCTCAGCGGGGGGTCTGCTTCTCCCTCTGACCCTCTTCCCTCTCGTGCTCTCTCTCTCTCTCATTCTCTCTCTCAAATAAATAAATAAAATCTTTAAAAAAAAAATAAAGAGCAGAAGCTGTAATTTTGCTAAAGCCCAATTTATTCATTTTTTTCTTCTATAGTTTGTATTTTTTGTCTTTTATGTCCAACTTAAGAGTTTTTAAGGGTGCCCGTGTGGCTCAGTCAGTTGAGTGTACAGTTATTTTTTTTTTAAGATTTTATTTATTTGAGAGAGAGAGCTCCAGAGAGCAAGAGCAGGGGGGAGGGACAGAGGGAGAGGGAAAAGCAGGCTCTGCATTG
>NW_028038231.1:0-499 GCF_054177405.1 Leptonychotes weddellii | reverse complement strand
CAGGGAGGAGGACGGGACAGCCTCAGGCAGGGAGGAGGACGGGACAACCTCAAGCAGAGTGGAGGATGGCACAGCCTCAGACAGGGAGGAAGCCAGGACAGTTTCAGGCAAGGAGGAGGCTGGGACATCCTCAGGCAGGGAGGAGGACAGGACAGCCTCAGGCAGAGAGGAGGACGGGACGACCTCAAACAGAGTGGAGGACAGCACAGCCTCAGAGAGTGGGGAGGACGGCACAGCCTCAGGCAGGGAGGAGGACGGGACGACCTCAAACAGAGTGGAGGACAGCACAGCCTCAGAGAGTGGGGAGGACGGCAGAGCCTCAGGCAGGGAGGAGGACGGGACAGCCTCAGTCAGGGAGGAGGACGGGACAGCCTCAGGCAGGGAGGAGGACGGGACAACCTCAAGCAGAGTGGAGGATGGCACAGCCTCAGACAGGGAGGAAGCCAGGACAGTTTCAGGCAAGGAGGAGGCTGGGACATCCTCAGGCAGGGAGGAGGAC
>NW_028038230.1:0-499 GCF_054177405.1 Leptonychotes weddellii | reverse complement strand
AGACAAAGGATCTGTACTCAGAAAACTATAAAATACTCATGAAAGAAATTGAGGAAGACACACAGAAATGGAAAAACGTTCCATGCTCATGGATTGGAAGAACAAATATTGTGAAGATGTCAATGCTACCTAGAGCAATCTACACATTCAATGCAATCCCCATCAAAATACCATCCACTTTTTTCAAAGAAATGGAACAAATCATCCTAAAATTTGTATGCAACCAGAAAAGACCCCGAATAGCCAGAGGAAAGTTGAAAAAGAAAAGCAAAGCTGGTGGCCTCACAATTCCGGACTTCAAGCTCTATTACAAAGCTGTCATCATCAAGACAGCATGGTACTGGCACAAAAACAGACACATAGATCAATGGAACAGAATAGAGAGCCCAGAAATGGAACTTACATTACTTTTTGAAAGTTAATAAATTTATTTTAAAATTAATTACTGCAAAAATTAAGTAATATAAGTAGTCAAGAACAAAGCTAACTACCTGTGATA
>NW_028038229.1:0-499 GCF_054177405.1 Leptonychotes weddellii | reverse complement strand
CACTCCCACATAAGCAAGGCAAAAATATAAATGAAGGCAAAGGTAGAAAGACTGATTTTGTTTTTCTTTTGACAACAGATAAGTAGGTAGAGAAAGCAGAGAGTTCTTCAGTAGGAAAGCTATTGATCAATTTATTACTGAACTTAGACACCAAAGGAAGTTTGCAGTTTAGGCACCATTTGCCTCCAGTCATAGGAAATTCCCTCCCACCTGAATATTATTTTTAGCAAGAGCCGACGTGATTTTAGTGAGCTGTAAGGGCACCAGATGATTAAGTGGTCATGAAGGGTACATTCTCATATTGTCAATGCTCAATATCAGTAACTGTTTTTTATACCGGGCCTTAAATCAGATCTTCTGCTGAGATGTCTATAGGATTCTTTTTTTTTTTTTTAAGATTTTATTTATTTATTTGAGAGAGAGAATGAGATAGAGAGAGAGAGCATGAGATGGGGGAGGGTCAGAGGGAGAAGCAGACTCCCCGCCGAGCAGGGAGCCC
>NW_028038228.1:0-499 GCF_054177405.1 Leptonychotes weddellii | reverse complement strand
TTTCATTCTTTTGTATGCTGCTGTCCAGTTTTCCCAGCACCATCTGCTGAAGCAACTTTTTCCCATCGAATATCTTTTGTGTGTGTGTCTGTTTATATGCGGGTACCATATTATTTTAATTTCTGTAGCTTTGTAATACATTTTGAAATAAAAATGTGGGGTGCCTGGGTGGCTCAGTCAGTTAAGAGTCTGCCTTCAGCTCAGGTCATGATCCCAGGGTCCTGGGATCAGTCCCGCATTGGGCTCCTTGCTCAGCAGGGAGCTTGCTTCTCCCTCCACCCCTCCCCTCTGCTCATGCTCTCTCTCTCTCAAATAAATAAATAAAATCTTAAAAAAAAAAAGAAATCAGAAAGTGTGATGCCTCCAGCTTTGCTCTTTGTCATGATTCCTTTGGCTATTTGGGATCTTTTGTGGTTCCATATGAATTGTAGGATTATTTTTTCTATTTCTGTGAAAAATGTCATTGGGATGTTGTTGGTAATAGCACTGAATTCTATAG
>NW_028038227.1:0-499 GCF_054177405.1 Leptonychotes weddellii | reverse complement strand
CGGTGGCGGCTGCGGCAGCTGCACCACCTGCAGGTGCTACCGGGTGGGCTGTTGCTCGGCCTGCTGCCCCTGCTGCTGCGGCTGCTGTGGGGGCTGCTGCAGTACCCCCGTGGTCTGCTGCTGTCACTCCCGTGGCTCGTGTGGCTGCGGCTCGCATGGCTGCGGCGGTGGGAAGGGCTGTTGCCAGCAGAAGAGCTGTCGCCAGCAGAAGAGCTGTCGCCAGCAGAAGAGCTGTCGCAAGAAGCAATGTTGTTGCTAGGCGGCCCGCCAGCCTCTGGGCAGGTGCTGCAGGTAACCATTCTGTAGGTAAGACCTCCCCCTCCCTTTCTGTCGGCTCCTTTGACTTTTAAGTCACAAGCATGACCTGAGCCTTGTCACCAACCCATAGGAATCCCACATTTCTGTGGTTTCTGTCATCCGGTCTGCATTTAATAAACACCAACCAAAGTAATAAATGGGCAGTCTCCTCTGTCAATTACCGTTCACATCTTGCCCTTGA
>NW_028038226.1:0-499 GCF_054177405.1 Leptonychotes weddellii | reverse complement strand
GAGAACAAGGTCCTGAGAAGGGAGAATTAAAGGGAAAAAAAATGGCAGACCAGCCCTATGTTGCTGACCTGAGATTCACAAAGATAGAACTCTTGTCCCTTTAAGGTCTCCACAGCCTCCTTACATGGGCCAGCCCTATCCTCTTCCAAGATCTGAGAAAAAGGCCAGAGTTGAATTTAACCCCTGAAGTCCTGACTGACATTAAGAACATGTAGCCTAGGGCGCCTGAGTGGCTCAGTCAGTTGAGCGGTTGAGCGTCTCCCTTCGGCTCAGGTCATGATCCCACGGTCCTGGGATCGAGTCCCGTATCGGGCTCCCTGCTCCGCGGGGAGCCTGCTTCTCCCTCTCCCACTCCCCCTGCTTGTGTTCCCTCTCTCACTGTTGTCTCTCTCTGTCAAATAAATAAATAAAATCTTTATTTTTATTTATTTATTTTTTTTAAAGATTTTATTTATTTATTTGACAGAGAGAGACATAGTGAGAGCAGGAACACAAGCAG
>NW_028038225.1:0-9853 GCF_054177405.1 Leptonychotes weddellii | reverse complement strand
TATATGTTAAAAAAAGAGAGAGAGAGAAAAGATACTAGGAAGGGTAAAATGAAGGGGGGGAAGTCAGAGGGGGAGACCAACCATGAGAGACTATGGACTCTGAAAAACAAACTGAGGGTTCTAGAGGGGAGGGGGTGGGGGATGGGTTAGCCTGGTGGTGGGTATTAAAGAGGGCACATATTGAATGGAGTACTGAATGTCATATGCAAGCAATGAATCATGGAACACTACATCAAAAACTAATGATGTAATTAATGTATGGTGATTAACATAATAAAATAGAAAAAAGAAAGAAAGAAAAGATTTGCAGAAATCCTCAGGAAAAGGACAAAAACCAGTACTACATGGAATATGGAAGATGGCAGGAAAGGCAATCTTAGCTAGTGTCAAAGAGTGGGTGGCTCCAGGTGGCACCTAGATTATAGAAGAAACTTCTACATCTCTTCTTTCCTCTTAGTTCTCTCCAAAGAGGGCAATGTCAAGGATTTCTTCCCCTATGTTTTCTTCTAGAAGTTTTATGGTTTCAGGTCTTATATTTGAGTTTTTTCAGTTTATTCATTTTGAGTTGTTGGGGGTTTTTTGTATATAGTATAAAATAAGGATCCAATTTCATTCTCTTGCCTGTGGATATCCAGTTTTCCAACACCATGTTTTGAAGAGACTATCCTTTCTCCATTGTGCAGTCTTGGGATCTTTGTTGAAAATTAGTTGACCATATATGTATGGGATCAATTCTGGGTTCTTTTTTTTTTTTTTTTGAGATTTATTTATTCATTTTGAGAGAGCGAGAATGAGAGAGAGAGAGAGCGAGAACATGAGTGGGGGAGGGTCAGAGGGAGAAGCAGACTCCCCGCCGAGCAGGGAGCCCGATGCGGGACTCGATCCAGGGACTCCGGGATCATGACCTGAGCCGAAGGCAGTCGCTTAACCAACTGAGCCACCCAGGCGCCCAATTCTGGGTTCTTTTATTCTGCTCCAATGATCTGTATGTCTGCTTTTATGTCAATACCATGCTGTTTTGATTACCGCAGCTTTGTAACATAGCTTGAAATCAGGAAGTGTGATGTTTTCAGCTTTGTTCTTCTTGATCAAGGTTGCTTGAGCTATTTGGTATCCTATGTGGTTCCAAACAAATTTTAGGATTATTTTTTTCTATTTCTGTGATAAATGCCACTGGAATTTTGATAGCAAATGCACTGAATCTATAGATTGCTTTGAATATTAATTATTCCAAACCATAAACACAGGATATATTTCCATTTATTTGTGTCTGCTTTAGTTTCTTTCATTGGTGTTTTATACAAATCTTTCACCTCCTTGGTTAAATTTATTCCAAAGTATTTTATTTTTGATGCTATTGTAAATTGGATTATATTCTTAATTTTTTTTTTTTGGATAATTCATTGTTATGCTTAGAAACACAACTGATTTGTGTATGTTGATTTTTTTAAAGATTTTATTTATTTATTTGAGAGAGAGAGAATGAGAGAGAGAGCACATGAGAGGGGGAGGGTCAGACGGAGAAGCAGACTCCCCACCGAGCAGGGAGCCCGATGTGGGACTCAATCCAGGAACTCCTGGATCATGACCTGAGCCAAAGGCAGTCACCTAACCAACTGAGCCACCCAGGCGCCCTGTATGTTGATTTTGTTTTTACTGCTATTTTACTGAACTTAATAGTTTTAACATGTTCTTGGTGGAGTCTTTAGAGTTTTCTATATTTAAGATCATATCCCCTGCAAACAGAGACAATGTTACTTAAATCTTTCTGATTTGGATACCTTTATTCCTTTTTCCCACCTAACCGTTCTGGCTAGGACTTTCAGTACTATGGTGAATAAAAGTGGTAAAACTGGGCATGTTTGTCTTGTTCCTAATCTTAGAAAAGCTTTCGGCTCATCACCATTGAGTATAATGTTAGCTGTGGGTTTGTCCTACATGGCCTTTATTATATTGAAATATATTCCCTCTGTACCTACTTAGCTGAGACTTTTTATCATGAATGAATGTTGAATTTTGTTGATGCTTTTTCTGCATCTATTGAGACTATATGGTTTTTATCTTTCATTTTGCTAATGTGGCATATTACACTTACTGATTTGCATATGTTGAAACAAACCTGCATCCCTCAATAAACCCCAGTTGATCATGGTATATGATCCTTTTAAAGTCCTGTTGAATTTGGTCTGCTAGTATTTTGTCAAGGATTTTTGCTTCTATCTTCACCAGGGATTTGGCCTCTAATTTTGTTTTTTTATAGTGTCCTTGTCTGGCTTTTGTATCACAATAATGCTGGTCTTGTAAAATAAGTTATAGTGTTCACTCTTCAATTTTTTGGAAGAGTTTAAGATGGATTGGTATAAATTATTCTTTAAATGCTTGGTAGAATTCACCAGTGAAGCCATCAGGTCCTGGACACTTCTTTGTTGGGAGAGTTTTGATTACTGGTTCAATTTCCTTCCTTATTAGACTGCAGATTTTCTGTTTCTTCATGCCTTAGTCTTAGTAGATTGTGTATTTCTAGGAATTTATCCATTTTTTTCTGTTATCCAACTTATTGGCATATAACTGTTCATAGTAGTTTCTTAACATCCTTTGATTCTGTGGTGTCAGTTTTAATATCCTCTCTTTCATTTCTGACAATATTTGAGTCTTTTCTTTTCTTAGTCTAGCTAAGGGTTTGTCAACTTTTACCTTTTCAAAAACCAACTGTTAGGGACACCGGGACGGCTCAGTCACTTAAGCCTCTGCCTTCAGCTCAGGTCATGATCCCAGTGTCCTAGGATCAAGCCCCACATCAGTCTCCCTGCTCCGCGGGAAGCCTGCTTCTCCCTCTCCCACTCCCCCTCTTGTGTTCCCTTTCTCTCTGTGTCTCTCTCTGTCAAATAAATAAATAAAATCTTTTCTTTTTTTTTTTAAAAAAAGGACCTGAATAGACATTCCTCCAAAGAAAACATACAAATGGCTAACAAGTATATAAAAAGATGCTCAGCATCAATTATCATCAGGGAAATGAAAACCAAAACCACAAAAAGTTATCACCTCATACCTATTAGGATGGCTATTACCAAAACATTAAAAGATTAGTATTGGTCAAATGTGGAGAAAAGGGAACACTTCTACACTATTGATGGGAATATAAACTCATACAGCCATCATGGAAAAGCGTATGGAGATTCTTAAAAACAACAACAACAACAAAAAAAAGAACCAAAGAAACAAAAACTAGAACTACCATATGATCCAGCAATACCACTTCTGGGTATATAGTCAAGGAAATAAAATCACCATTTGAAATAGATATCTGAACTTCCCATGATCATTGCAGCATTATTTACAATAGCCAATATACAGAAACAACCTAAATACCCATTGACAAATGAACGGATCAAGAAAATGTGTGTGTGTGTGTGTGTGTGTGTGTATGCAATGAAATACTATTCAGTCTTAAGAAAAAGAAAGGAAATCCTGCCTATGTGAGATAACATGGATGACTCTGGAGGGCACTATGCTAAGTTAAATGAGCCAGACACAGAAAGACAAATGTTGCATAATCTTACATATATGTAGACTCTTAAAAAAAAGAAAGAAAGAAAAGAAAAAAATTGAACTCAAAACAAAGAGTAGAATGGTAGTCACCAGAGCGTGGGGCATGGGGAGAGAGGGGAGACTTAAAAAATAGTCAGAAAATGCTCCCCCCCATCACTTTCCCACCATAGAGAAGGTAAACCAAGTGGAAGATGATAGAATTCCACCAGATTTTAATTGTGAGGTTGTAGGGAAAGGTAGTTTTAATTCTTCTTCTAAAATTAGAATGATTTTCCCTGGTTTTTATTACTGGGTTCCATGTTCTTATAAAAATACTTTAATGCAAATGAACCAAAGTTATATATTTTTTTCATCTTCTTTCAACCAAAGTACATAATATTTGTAAGTTTCTATTGGAGTTCTAGCAATATACTAAATTTTTTAAAGTTCTGTGGATACATACAGGAAATGCTATACTCTACCAGGGTAAATAAATATTTTTTAGAAATTTAAAAATTCCTTTTCATTCTATTTTTACGAAAATAATCAAGTAAGTTGACTTTTCCACCTATACAGACATCACAGAGACTCGTTAAAACATGAATTTCAAGGCAGAATAATAACCCATATTACCCTGGGTCTCCTTAACTCAGAATCTATGTTCATTCAGATGTGTACCGAATGAAGTTTTGACTTGCTCATTCTTATCTATTAATTGAAACATGGCCTCAATCCAGCTACCCCATTTACACTCCTCTAAAATCAAACTGTTTTTGAGATTGCATTTATTTAAAATATGTCCTGAGAGGGGTGCCTGGGTGGCTCAGTCATTAAGTGGCTGCCTTCGGCTCAGGTCATGATCCCCGGGTCCTGGGATTGAGCCCCCCATCGGGTCCCTGCTCTGCAGAGAGCCTGCTTCTCCCTCTCCCTCTGTCTGCCACTCTGCCTACTTGTGCTCTCTATCTCTCTGTCAAATAAATAAATAAAATCTTTTAAAAATAAAAAAATAAAATAAAATATGTCCTGAGAGGCACCTGGCTGGCTCAGTTGGTAGAGCATGCGACTCTTGATCTCATGGTTATAAGTTTGAGCCCCATACTGGGTGTAGGGATTTTTTTTTAATTTTTTAAGAAAATAAATAAAACAAAATACATCCTGCAACTCAGTTTCTCACTAATTCATATTAACCTTCCCAAAGTTAAACAAAATTTTACTATATTCTCTGTAGCAAGAACATGTGTTGGTTGGAGCCTTTTCTAATCAAAGAACCAATCAATAAAAAAGTAATATGCCTGGGGCGCCTGGGTGGCTCAATCGGTTAAGCGTCTGCCTTCAGCTCAGGTCATGATCCCAGGGTCCTGGGATCGAGCCCTCCATCGGGCTCCCTGCTCCACGGGAAGCCTGCTTCTCCCTCTCCCACTCCCCCTGCTTGTGTTCCCTCTCTCGCTGTGTCTCTCTCTGTCAAATAAATAAATAAAATCTTTAAAAAAAAAAGTAATATGCCTTTATAATCCTTCAGCTTCCAAAATTTGTAGAGTTTGGGGGCTAGAAAAAGCAACCAAGATAATTGAGTCCAGAGAAGTTAATTGATTAGCCTCAGTTTATATAGATAACTAGTATTAGATGGCAGAACTCAGAGAATCACAGAAAGTCAGTTATCAAAAATAAAACATTTAGTTACCTCATATAACTGGAATCATATGGTATTTGTCTTTTTGTGACTGGCTTATCTCATTTAGCATAATGCTCTCAAAGTTCATCCATGTTGTAGCATTTGTCAAAATACCTCCCTTTTTAAGGCTAAATAATATTCTATTGTATGCATATACCACATTTTGCTAATCCATCTGTCAATGGACACTTGGTTTGCTTCCACATTTTATCTATGGTGAACAATGCTGCTACGAATATGGGTGTACAAATATCTTTTCAAGACCCTGATTTCAATTCTTTTGGATATATACCCAGAAGTGGAATAGCTGGATCATATAGTAATTCCATTTTTAATTCTAAGGAACCGCCATAATGTTTTGCACAGCCATTGTACCATTTTAGATTCCCACCAAGAGTGCACAAGGGTTCCAACTTCTTCACATCCTTTCCAACTCTTATTTTCTGTATTTTATATAGTAGCCATCTTAATTGTTGCAAGGTGGTATTTTTTTTGTTTTAATGTGCATTTCCCTAAAAATTAGCTATGTTGAGCATTTTTTCATGTGCTTATTGACCATTTGTATATCTTCTTTTGGAAAATATCTATTTAACTCTTTTGCCTATTTTTGGATCAGGCTGTTTGCTTTTATGTCGAGTTTTAGAAGTTCTCTATATTCTGGAAATTAATCCTTTATCAGATATGTGACTGATAAACATGACAAATATTTTTTTCTGTTCTGTTAATAGTGTCTTTGTTAATAGTGTCTGTTAATACTGTTAATAGTGGGGGCGCCTGGGTGGCTCAGTCATTGAGCGTCTGCCTTCGGCTCAGGTCATGATCCCGGGGTCCTGGGATCAAGCCCCGCATCGGGCTTCCGGCTCGGCAGGAGGCCTGCTTCTCCCTCTCCCACTCCCCCTGCTGGTGTTCCCTCTCTCGCTGTGTCTCTCTCTGTCAAATAAATAAATAAAATCTTTAAAAAAAAAAAAAATACTGTTAATAGTGTCTTTGATGCACAATTTTTTAAAAATTTTCCTTAAGTCCAATTTGGTTTTTTTCTTTTGTTTCCTGTGCATTTGGTATCATATCTAAGAAATCATTGCAAATCCAATGTTGTGAAGGTCTTATATTTTCTTCTAAAAGTTTTATAGTTTTAACTCTTACATTTAGGTCTTTCACCCATTTTGAGTTAATTTTTGTATATCATGTTAGGTAAAGGTCCAACTTCATTCTTTTGCATGTGGGTATCCCGTTTTCCCAGCACCATTTGTTGAAAAGACTGAACTTTTCCCATTGAATGGTCTTGATACCTTTGTTATAAATTATTTGAGTATATATGCAAGGGTTTATTAATGGGCTCTCCATTCAGATCCATTGGTCTGTATGCCTGTCTATATGCCAGTACCACACTGTTTTGATTACCATAGCTTTTTAGTAAGTTTTGACATCAGGAAGTCTGAGACTTTCAACTCTGTTCTTCTTTTGCAAGATTGTTTTGGCTATCCATTGTCCCTTGAGATTCCATATGAATTTTAGGATGGGTTTTTGTATTTCTGAAAAAAAAAAAAATCATTGGGATTTTGGTAGGGATTGCATTGAAGTTGTAGCTCCCTTTGGGTAACCCTGGAATCTTAATAAAATTAAGTCTTTCAATTCGTGAACATGAGAAGTCTTCCCACTCCTTTATATCTTCTTTAATTTCTTTCAGCAGTGTTTTGTAGTTTTCATTGTGTAAGTCTTTGCCTCCTTTGTTAAGCTGATTTGAAGTATTTTGAAGCTATTGTAAATGGCTTCCTAACTTTCCTTCCAAACTGTTCATTTTAATGTCTAGAAATGCAACTGATTATTGTGTGTTTATTTTGTATTCTATTTTGCTAAATTTATTAGTTCTAACAGGGGTGTGTGTGTGTGTGTGTGTGTGATATCTTTAGAGTTTTCTGTATATAAAATCATATAATCTGTGAACAGACATCATTTTACTTCTTCCTTTCCCATTTGAATACCTTTTATTTCTTTTCATGTCTAATTACTGTAGCTAAAATTTTCAGTACTATATTGAATGGAAATGGTAAAAGCCACATTCTTGCCTCATTTCTGATTTTCAGAGAAAAACCTTCATTCTTTTACCTCACAGTATGATGCTTGCTGTAGGTTTTTCATATATGGCTTTCAATTTTGTAGTTTCCTTCTATTCCTAGTTTTTTGAATGTTTTTACCATGACAGTATGTTGAATTTTTTCAAATGTTTTTTTCTGTATCAATTGAGATGATTATGAGGTTTTTTCCTTCATTCTGTTAATGTACTGTATTATGTTGGTCAATTTTCATATGTTGAATCATGTTTGCATTCCAGGAATAAGTCCCATTTGGTCATGGTGCATAATTCTTTTAGTATGTTGCTAAATTTGATTTGCCAGTATTTTCTTGAGAATTTTTACATCAATGTTCATAAAGGAAATTGATCTATAGTTTTCTTCTCTTATAGTATCTTTGCTGGGCTTTGACATCTGGGAAATGTTGGCCTCATACCATGAGTTATAAAGCATTCCCTCCTCTTTAATTTTTTGGAAAAATTTGATAAAGATTAATGTTAGTGTTTCCTTACATGTTTATTAAACCTAACCAGGGAAGCCATCAAGTCCAGGGCTTTTCTTTGTTGGAAGATTTTTAATTACTGATTCAGTCTCCCTTCATAGGTTTCTACTTCTTCATGACCTGGATTTGGCAGATTTTTGTGTTTCTAGGATTTATCCATTTCATCTAGGCTATCCAATTTGTTGCCATACAACTGTTCATAGCACTCTCTTAAAATCTTTTTATTTCTGTAGCATCAGTAGTAATGCCCCCACTTTCATTTCTGATTTTAGGTATTCAGTTCTTCTTTTTTTTGGTTATTTAGCTAAAAGTTTGTCAATGTTGTTGACATTTTTGAAGAACTAACTTTTGCTTTTATTGGTTTTCTCTATTTTTCTTTTTTCTATTTATCTCTGCTCTAATCCTAATCTAATCCAAAATCTGCATTTCACAGATTAGCTAGCCCACCTATTTTCCTGTCACACTTAAGTTTGATAAAAGGCCCTCTACAGAGGAGAGTTCCACAACTCAACCCTAGAAACTCCTTCCAGATTGGTATCAGCATCCCATATTCAACCACAAGAAGCTCTTTCAATCTGAAATTCCAGACACATTAATATCCACAGCTGTAGGAGCCAGGCCAGTTATGCGAAGGGGTATAAAGTGATGTGTAAAGGCAACACTAAGTGGTGGGTGGCAAGGACTGTTCTATACATTTTCCTATCACTTTAGTAGCTCATCAAAGAGAGGAAATGTTAGCACACCCTGATTTGTTTTTGACTTCTCCAGTTTCTACAACCACAGCTTCATCTTCTAAGTGCTGGTAAAATTTTCTCCTTTCGAGGTCAGAGGACAATGCAAAGGAAAGAATAGGGCTAGAAAAGTGGTCTGTGAGGTGCTAAACAGTGCTAAATCTTTATAAGCAACAGCTTTCCCCAACTCCACCTATGAAAGCCTACTCCCAACATAAACATACTAGTCAATTTAGAAATGAAGAACCAGTCTCCTTAAGGAGAAGCAAGCCTTGCCCCTCTCCAGGGATCCTGATGCCAGCTACAAAGGAAAGGAAGCATGGAAGTACACACTATAGAAGTAAAGTTCTGTCTCCTATCTTTGCCAACCACTCCTCCACCATGTTCTTAAGACTCAAAGCCATAGTCAATGGAGAGTGTCTGCATTATTCTCTTCTTTCCAAAAGTCCAAAAATAACTCCACTTCACTTTCCCACCCCACAGGAGGCAAACAATGTGGTTTGGTAAAATTCTTTTATATCCTACAACCAGATTTTACTTCTCTTCCTTTCCTCTGATTCAGCCTGTATCTCTTAAGCAATATAGATCAGAAAATTGCCTCAGTAATGGCTCCGGTGTTTCTGAGTCCAAATCAGAAACTTCCACTTGAAAGCCCCAGTAGCTAATCGAAAACAAGGTCTCTAATTTACACTCTGCCCGATACAGAGCTACTCTGTGAATCTCCCACTGTCATTTTCCTGCCTGCAGTTCAGTCATTTTGTAGAAGCACAAGATCCTTAAGAGCCCAGCAGAGTAGGACACTGCTACCAAAAATATTTTTATCACTATTCTGCTCTATGATGACTCAGAAAAGATATAAGAATGGGCAAGAGCTAGTAGCTAGATTTATCATAGTGATCACTCTGTAATATAGATAAATGTTGAATCACTGTTGTGTGCCTGAAACTAATATAACTATGTCAACTACACTTCAAGAAAGAAAGAAACAAAGAAAGGCAAAGACAGGCAAGATACCAAAATCAAATTTTCAGAGGCATAAGGCTGGCCTGTTATGCAAGCTTTATCCACTTTATCCACATGGTGGTGCTAGCCTCAAAAAAATTGCCCAAAAAGGAAATGAAAACAGCCCATTTTCCTCTCATTAATGACAAAGCTGTACACTGTGGTCAACACATCACTTGTCTAAGGACTATACATTAATTCTGCAAATAAGCATCTAAAATAGTTTGTCCTAATCCTCATCCCCACCCTGCTTCCCAGGGGGAATAAATGGAACCAAATCACCATTCTTTTCAACTCACTGATTCAATCTTTACTGACCTTGGGGCGGGGGGGGGGGGGGGGGGGG
>NW_028038224.1:0-499 GCF_054177405.1 Leptonychotes weddellii | reverse complement strand
TACAGGTGGCTCCCGGGGCACCAAGACAGACACCTGGTCAACCACCCAGGCCTGGTGCTTCCCTCTGAAGGAGGCCACCTGGAAGCCGGTGGTACCCATGCTGAAGGCTCGCACCAACCACGCCAGCGCCGCGCTCAACGGGGAGGTCTACGCCATTGGCGGTAAGGCCTCTCTCTCCGCTGGCCCTGGGCAGCCTCCTGCTCGTTGCAGCCCCCTCGCCCCCCTGGGAGCCTCTCAGTCCCGCAGCAATGGCTCCCCAGGGCGCCTGGGTGGCTCAGTCGGTTGAGCGGCTGCCTTCGGCTCAGGTCATGATCCTGGAGTCCCGGGATCGAGTCCCGCATCGGGCTCCCTGCTTGGCGGGGGGTCTGCTTCTCCCTCTGACCCTCCCCCCTCTCATTCTCTCTCTCTCAAATAAATAAATAAAATCTTAAAAAAAAAAAAAAAGAAAGTCGGAATGAGGGCGCCTGGGTGGCTCAGTCGGTTAAGCGACTGCCTTCGG
>NW_028038223.1:0-499 GCF_054177405.1 Leptonychotes weddellii | reverse complement strand
CCTGCTCCACGGGAAGCCTGCTTCTCCCTTTCCCATTCCCCCTGCTTGTGTTCCTGCTCTCACTGTATCTCTCTGTCAAATAAATAAATAAATAAAATCTTTAAAAAAAAAAAGTTGCAGGGGCACCCGGGTGGTTCAGTCAGTTGAGCGTCTGCCTTCGGCTTGGGTCATGATCCCAGGGTCCTGAGATCGAGCCCCACGTCAGGCTCCCTGCTCAGCGGAGAGCCTGCTTCTCCCTCTCCCTCTGCCTGCCGCTCTGCCTACTTGTGCTCTCTGTCTGTCAAATAAATAAATAAAATCTTTTTTTTTTTTTTAAAGATTTTATTTATTTATTTTGAGAGAGAGAGAATGAGAGAAAGCACATGAGAGGGGGGAGGGTCAGAGGGAGAAGCAGACTCCCTGCCAAGCAGGGAGCCCGATGCGGGACTCGATCCCGGGACTCCAGGATCATGACCTGAGCCGAAGGCAGTGGCTTAACCAACTGAGCCACCCAGGCGCC
>NW_028038222.1:0-499 GCF_054177405.1 Leptonychotes weddellii | reverse complement strand
GCATGTAGGGACGTTCGTTGTCCGTTCCCTGTGGGGTGACTTTCATGATGTAGATCTGACGCTGGGCCTTCGGTGTGTCCACCAGTGGCCTCGATGTGTGGAGCGGCCCTGCAGTCATGAGTCTGGGGCCCTGAGCTGCACACTTGGCAGCCTCAGTTCTCCAGGCGGGGGCTGCTTCCTCAGTGCCCGGTATTGGCACGCTCGGTCAGTGCCCGGGACCCTTAGGTCGCCCCCAGTGTCACTGGAAAGGAGTCAGGGTTCAGGACTGTATTGGCTGGGGGTTGGGGAACGAAGCACCCAATCTCTTGTTGATTACGTGGCTTCTCTTCTGAACAGAATTGTTCTGTGATCATTTGCTTTACTGAGCTGCTGTTCAGACCCAGTTAGGAAGCAAAGAAAAATGGACAGCCGTAAATGTTGAAAAGTGGGAAGAGAAGCTCAGAGGTCCCTTGGGGTGCAGCCTGTGGACGAGTACCAGCTCTCCCCCAGCTCTGGGGAG
>NW_028038221.1:0-499 GCF_054177405.1 Leptonychotes weddellii | reverse complement strand
GGCCAGGAGCTCAGAATGCACCTGGGCACAACCCACAAGTGGGGCCGCGGGCACGCCCCGCGGGTGGACCTTTGACTGAACCGTGCTCCCCCCGTCCTTCACCCCCCTTCTCCAGAGGTGGCGCCCCTCCCCCCTTGAGTCAAGCAGCTCATCTCCTGCACAGGTGGCCACGCAGGTGAGGACCCGTTTCTTGGGCCTCTGGGTGCGCTGCATAATGACCCTGCCGTCCCCAGGTCCTGATCCTGGAAAGGCAAAGGCAGTTTTGTGGCGAGGACTGGGCTTAGGGTCTTGGGATGGGCAGTGACCCTGGATGACCCGGGGAGCCCTGAGCATGCCCGGGGTCCCCTTAAGAGGGAGGCGGAGGGAGATTCGGTTGTAGGAGGAAACATGGCCGGTGAGGCAGGGTGTGGTGCCGGGGGGCGGGGAATGCGGCTCTGGAGGTGGGAAAAGGCCAGGAAACAGGTCCCCCCAGAGTGTCCACAGGGAAGCTGGGTCCGGC
>NW_028038220.1:0-499 GCF_054177405.1 Leptonychotes weddellii | reverse complement strand
TAACATGCTATAAAGAGGCAGGGTTCTGGGGACACGCAGGTAAGGAAGACCATTCACAGGAAGGCAGATGAGATGTTTGGAAAACAAAGGTTGCCCTGTTATGCAAAGTTTCTTGGGTATCTCTGTTAATAGCACTCTTCCTGGTATAGGCTCCCTTTCCAGTGTAAATTAAGGCAGTTGATGGGGGTGGTAAGAGCTTCACCTGCATCTGCTGGGTTTTGATTGTCTTCAGCTCAAAATAATCCTCATGCCAAAGTGACATATTTTGGGGTGGTAAATTCTGCTCCCCTTCAGTTCAGTGTTTGAAACTTCAAATAAGAAATTTCACAATCTAGTAGTTCAGTTGATAGATTCTTGCACGTCTCATTATACCAGTCTCAGTCTTGAGAATAGTTCGGTTCAGTTAAAAGGTTTTGTCTCATTTCAGGAGGTGGTCTTGCAGGTGGGCTCTCAAGGTTAGGCTTATATTGTGCAAGCAGTCAGGTAATAGGAGGAATTT
>NW_028038219.1:0-499 GCF_054177405.1 Leptonychotes weddellii | reverse complement strand
CAGGGAGTCCGATGCGGGGCTCGATCCCAGGACCCTGGGATCATGACCTGAGCCGAAGGCAGACACTTAATAACTGAGGCACCCAGGCACCCCAGGTGTTCTTAATTTTGATGAATCTCCAATTTTTCTTCTAAAATGATTGGGCTCTGGATGTTGTATCTAAGAAATCTTTGCCTATCCCAAGGTCACTAAGGTTTTCCCCTTTGTTTTTGTCAAAATTGTATAGTTTGAGATTTTACATTTAAGTCTGTTATCCATTTTGAATTAAATTTTATATAGGGTAAGATATAGATCAAAGTTTTTTTTTTACATACAGGTATTTAATTAATCACCATTTGTGGGGGGGGATCCCATTCTTTCTCCATTGAATTGCCTTTACATCTTTGCCAAAAATTAGCTATATATATGTGTGTGTATATATATATATATATATGTTAATTTCAAGATTATTTTGTTCCAAGGACCTATGTATCTATCCTTTCTCTAATAACACACTACT
>NW_028038218.1:0-499 GCF_054177405.1 Leptonychotes weddellii | reverse complement strand
TGCTCCAGCTGCTGGCCATGGTGGGCACGCGGTGGAACAGCAATCTGATGCGCCAACTTTAAAGACTGATGACTCCCAGACCCAAAGGACAGTAAGGCTGGGGGGGCCAAGATATATTTTGGCAAGAGAGGGGGTGTGTTGGCTGTGCACATTCAGTATTTCCTAAGCAGAGCCTTCTCGGGTTGGGGTGTCCAAGGGGATCAACTGTACCCCAGGAAGCAGGTCAAAGTCAGGGTTCGGAGTCCCCCATTCCCAGAGGATTTCTGGAAGGGGAGGTTTGCAAGTCTCGTTTCCTCACACCCCCCCCCCAACATGCCTGCCCACCCTTCCTGGGGCGGGCAGGGGGATGGGGAAGAGTTGGGGAGTCCCCAACGCTGATGGAGGACAGCCTACGATCCTGCCATTCAAAGGCTTGGTCCTTCTGATACTCCCAGCTCCTGGAACCCCATAACAGGCAGCTGTGACCGTCAAGGAGGAGGGAGATCTCGGGAGGGCGCTC
>NW_028038217.1:0-499 GCF_054177405.1 Leptonychotes weddellii | reverse complement strand
ATCTTGCCATTTGCAATGATGTGGATGGAACTGGAGAGTATTATGCTAAGTGAAATAAGCCAATCAGAGAAAGACAATTATCATATGATCTCATATGTGGAATTTAAGAAACAAAACAGGATCATAGGGGAAGGGAGGGGAAAAATAAGATGAAATCAGAGAGGGAGACAAACCATAAGAGATTCTTTTTTTTTTTTTAAAGATTTTATTTATTTATTTGACAGAGACACAGCAAGAGAGGGAACACAGGCAGGGGGAGTGGGAGAGGGAGAAGCAGGCTCCCTGTTGAGCAGGGAGCCCGATGCGGGACTCCATCCTAGGACCCTGGGATCATGACCTGAGCCAAAGGCAGACACTTAACCAACTGAGCCACCCAGGCGCCCCAAGAGATTCTTAATCATAGGAAGCAAACTGAGCATTCCTGGAAGGGAGGGGGCTGGGGGGGACGGGGTAACTGGGTGATGGACATTAAGGAGGGCACGTGGTGTAATGAACCCTC
>NW_028038216.1:0-499 GCF_054177405.1 Leptonychotes weddellii | reverse complement strand
GTCCCTTCTGCACATTTCCTTCTCCCTTCCCAGAACTCAGCACATGTTTGGCTGTGAATGCACATAGTTCTGACCCACAGAAAGCAACCATTAAACAGTAATTATTATTAATATATATTTATTGAATTAATGAGGCTGTTTGGGAAAATAATATAGCAAAAAGCATCTCCAAGAGAAAACAATCTAAGGAATTTTTTTTAATTTATTTTTTTATTCTTATGTTAATCCCCATACATTACATCATTAGTTTTGGATGTAGTGTTCCATGATTCATTGTTTGTGCATAACACCCAGTGCTCCATGCAGAACGTGCCCTTTTTAATACCCATCACCAGGCTAACCCATCCCCCCACTCCCCTCCCCTCTAGAACCCTC
The DNA here is from genome assembly GCF_054177405.1 of Leptonychotes weddellii. NCBI lineage: Eukaryota > Metazoa > Chordata > Mammalia > Carnivora > Phocidae > Leptonychotes > Leptonychotes weddellii. The sequence goes on along the minus strand of NW_028038216.1, from coordinate 124 downwards.
AGTTTGTTTTTCAGAGTCCATTGACTCTCATGGTTCGTCTCCCCCTCCAATTTCCCCCCTTTCATTCTTCCCCTCCTGCTATCTTCTTCTTTTTTTTTTCTTAACATATATTGCATTATTTGTT
>NW_028038215.1:0-499 GCF_054177405.1 Leptonychotes weddellii | reverse complement strand
GGCCAGGAGCTCAGAATGCACCTGGGCACAACCCACAAGTGGGGCCGCGGGCACGCCCCGCGGGTGGACCTTTGACTGAACCGTGCTCCCCCCGTCCTTCACCCCCCTTCTCCAGAGGTGGCGCCCCTCCCCCCTTGAGTCAAGCAGCTCATCTCCTGCACAGGTGGCCACGCAGGTGAGGACCCATTTCTTGGGCCTCTGGGTGCGCTGCATAATGACCCTGCCATCCCCAGGTCCTGATCCTGGAAAGGCAAAGGCAGTTTTGTGGCGAGGACTGGGCTTAGGGTCTTGGGATGGGCGGTGACCCTGGATGACCCGGGGAGCCCTGAGCATGCCCGGGGTCCCCTTAAGAGGGAGGCGGAGGGAGATTCGGTTGTAGGAGGAAACATGGCCGGTGAGGCAGGGTGTGGTGCCGGGGGGCGGGGAATGCGGCTCTGGAGGTGGGAAAAGGCCAGGAAACAGGTCCCCCCAGAGTGTCCACAGGGAAGCTGGGTCCGGC
>NW_028038214.1:0-9853 GCF_054177405.1 Leptonychotes weddellii | reverse complement strand
TGCCCTCAGCTTAAAATCTAAAAAAGAAAAAAAAAGGGCGCCTGGGTGGCTCAGTTGGTTAAGCGACTGCCTTCGGCTCAGGTCATGATCCTGGAGTCCCGGGATCGAGTCCCGCATCGGGCTCCCTGCTCAGCGGGGGGTCTGCTTCTCCCTCTGCCCTCTTCCCTCTCGTGCTCTCTGTCTCTCATTCTCTCTCTCTCAAATAAATAAATAAAATCTTTAAAAAAAGAAAAAGGAAAAAAAGAAAAAAAAAGACAAATGAAATTCAAGACAAAAATGATGATACAAGAGAAGAAAATGAAAATAAGCAAGAAAACAACAAAAGCAACCCATCTGTGGCTCTTTTAATTCACAGAAAGGAATAAAGGACATGTTTCCATTCTTCAAGTGGCAGCCCCTACATATGCATATTCAAATAAACTCTAAATATTCATTCCTGTTGTGTTCAGGCTCCTTTATTTCTGTACATTTTTCCTTCTTAATGGTGGCACAGATGGACTTACAATTGGAGATCACGTAAGAAGATTCTATTTCACAGGTGAGCTAGGAAAGCGGGGCTACCTTCCTCTGGGCCTGGTTGATCATTACCCTTGATCAAATAAAAGGCCACATGTTCCAGTTGCCCTTAGGCCCTGGTTACCACAGTGAGAGAAAGAAAGGAAAGAAAAAAAGAGAAACAGAAAGAAGACGTAAGACAAGATAGATATTCTTATATGAATTTGCATATCGTCTCTGAGGACACGTTCCATGCGTTCAAATTCTTCACTTTTTAAAAAGAGCATGAAAATGGGATGAGAGTGGCTCCCAATAAATCCTTTACTCTTGCTGTCACGGAAATGATAATATCCTGCAACAAATTCAAATTAGAAATGTCATCTTATATGTACATAGAAAAAAGAAGAAAAGGGTGAAGGGTGAAAAGAAAGAATAGGGAAAGAGCCATGACTTCACAGGGATCCCCTGGTAGGGTACGGATTCTCCCGGGGATCCATGCAACCACCGCTGCGGTCTTCCCATCTGCAATAAGGATGAGAAGTCATGCTTAGAATTCTCCATATTCTTTGAGCCTTTGGAAATGCTATCATTTAAGGAGGATAATCTATTCACTGAGCAATATCTTCTTGCTGTCCATTTGAGCTTAACACCTGTGGTAGATATTTGGAGACATTAGATATTTCTGAAAGCAAAGACTCTACAAAATGAGATATTTTCCCCTCCCCTCCAAAATGAGTTTTAAAACCTAGTGCTCTTCATGAAAACATTTCCATGTGGTAGGGGGTGGGGAAGCAGATTGCAAATTAGGATACACGATATCACACTTTTCTTGAAAGCATACATTTGGCAGGGGGGTATAACCGTAAGTAAGAAAACGTTGGGGAGGGAATTAGGCCTCAATTTGTTGCTAGTGATTTTCCAGAGTGGGGGAAATTATATGAGACCTTCTGTTTCATGATTTCTTATAATTATTAAATTTTGTTGATTACTTTGTAATTAGAAAAAATATAAAACATCTTGTATTGTAATGTATACACTATCAAGATGTAAGAGTTGGTAATTAAAGTGTAGTTACAGTAGCTTTCATAAAAAATGTTGAATATTTTGCTAGTGGCCTGGGGCTAAAGTATGTTTTCTTGACAATTCTGCCTCTGAGCAGCTCTGTTTGAACCTGATGAACCAGATAGGTAGACAGAAAAACCCTGAATACTTGCCTTGTTCTTAAGGAAACTCTTTGCATTATCCCATTGTATTGGTCCCAAGTCAAGAGCAATAATTGGTTGATGACAGATACGCACAAAATAAATTTTAGAGATATTGTTGCAATTGCCCAAGGCAAGACGAAAACCAAAATATAGCAGACTATTTGTACCTTTCCAGCTGAAACCAGAATTAAAACAGTAACTGCTTAATTTGGACAAGTAAAAGTTTTTGGAGAATGTGTTCAGGGGAGGTAAATAAATAGGAAGCTTAGAATGTGAGAAGCTCTCAAATTTGAATGACAAGAGGAGTGGCTGGAATGATAAGAGTGGGGGAGAAGCATCAAGTCAGCTCTAGAGTGACGTCACTCAGAGCATGAGATTTCGTGTCTTGAAGATAAGTGTATCTTCTTTCAGTTTTTAAAGGGAAGTGAAACCGAGAAAGGGCTTCAGTTTTATTCATTAACTTTAAAAGATTAAAGAGTAAGATTTTGGGGGCGCCTGGGTGGCTCGGTGGCTTAAGCGTCTGCCTTTGGCTAAGGTCATGATCCCCGGGTCCTGGGATGGAGCCCCACATCGGGCACCTTGCTCAGTGGGAAGCCTGCTTTTCCTTCTCCCACTCCCCCTGCTTGTGTTCCCTCTCTTGCTGTCTCTCTCTCTCTGCCAAATAAATAAATAAAATCTTAAAAATGACAAAGATTTTGAAGTCTAGCATGAACACAATGCCATTTTATCTGACATTCTAGCGTTGCTGAGGTGGGGAGGGACTTGAGCAGTGTGCAACGTGCCCACTTCAACAGGAGGATTAAACTCAAAGATCATTCTTTTGACATCCACAAAGTCATTTGCTCAATTCTAATAGTATAATTTCAAATTACAAAGAAAAGGGCTTTGCACTTTCTGACAACTTGAAGCCTTGTATTCTGTAGTAAGGATTACTTTGAACTAAATTGTTAAAGTGACACTCTTCCTTCCGTAGTTGTTGGCCAAAGTGAAATCAGGATCTCTCTCTTAAGTCATGGGGATAGTAAAGGTCAAAATGGATTTTTAAGATTTATATCTCATGCCTGCAAGTTAACTCCCCATCATCTACTTCTATTACTGTGGCTCACTTGCAACAGCTGAAAATGGATGTGTTTTGGGGCAAAGTAGGGCATATTTAGCTGTCTGGGGGGATCATCAGTCTTTCTAGCCACTTTTTGAAAATGAATCTCCACGATTTTATGGCATATACAATTTTTACTTAGTTGTTGCTGCTGACTTTGGTCTTTCTCAGAGAGATTTTGTAATTGGGTTAAATAGATGCCTTCCATTCCACGGCCGCTTCGTTACTCTGACTCCTTGAAACAAGCATATCCCTGATTAAAGAGATAGCTAGCTGTCAGTGTATCCACCGCTAGAAGATAGCTTTTCTTTCACATGGTATTGTCTGTAATCTGCTGTCTCCATGAAGAGCATCTGCAACTGGCTTTGTCAAATAGAGTCCGATTGAGATCAAAGCAGTGGACTTTGGGACTGGTTGACTGGCAGGAAAAGCACAGCCACGGAAGAACAATTGGGTGGCTGATGCACAGCTGATGGGTTCCCGAGCTTTCTCTCACATCTGGTTTACCTCATTTTATCTGTGCTGATAAGAATAAGAAAAGTATTTGAACTGGACAAAGGCTAATGATAGCATGTTATTAATATATTCACATACATGCCTGAAGGAATACTTGTAACTCCCCCAAGCAGTGCCAAATCGATCCTTTAGCTGTGATTTGTGTTGGACACACAGTTTTCCCTCCAAAAGACTTCAAGGTTTTCCATCCCACCTCTCCCTACCTCCTGTGCTCAGAGAGAAGGAGTTTGTCCGCAGCTCAAGGGGGCACCACTGATCTGTTGCTAAGCTATGACTGGTTCGTGAAAGCACCTATTTCTCAACCAGGAGAAATTTCCTACTTCGTGGGGATTGTAAACCAGATTGAGTTTTAAGGAAGATAGAAATTCTTTGATGTTCAGAGTTCTAGAAGTTATTGCTTTATGAACTGATTGTGGAATGTCAGGGTTTTTTTTTAATCCACAGAATGTTCAAACAGCTAGAAATCCCGGCAGTTGCCAAAATAATTCCCATTTCTTAGAAATACTTTTCCTCATCTTAGCTTTAGTTTCTTTTGAAGTGTACATACTTTTATTTTTTTTCATAAATTTTCTAAAGTTTTCTACCAGTTAGAACAGTTACATATCCTAATGTGCCACTGGATTATCAGTTTATACAGTACTTTTTATAGGTATCAGAATTGTTTTGGATTATTATGAGCATCATAAAATTATGCATATCTTGTTTTCCTAAACATCAATAGGATACATTTTTATGAAGTTTTTGCTTGTCTTTTTATATCATTTGTAATCAGAACCATCCTATAAACATTTTCTCACATCCATGGTTTCAAGGGTCAACTATGTTATTGATACACTCAACTGAATGCACACTCCTTAAGTACTTTTTATGTGCCTAGTAATTTTTATGTGTTGCTAAAGGTAAATTACTCATCTTCCATTCCAGGGTAAAAAGGATCATTGACCTATTGGTTGTCTGACATAAGCATGTTTTTTTTTTTTTAAGATTTTATTTATTTATTTGACAGGGAGAGACACAGCGAGAGAGGGAACACAAGCAGGGGGAGCGGGAGAGGGAGAAGCAGGCTTCCCGCCGAGCAGGGAGCCCGATGCGGGGCTCGATCCCAGGACCCTGGGACCATGACCTGAGCCGAAGGCAGACGCTTAACAACTGAGCCATCCAGGCGCCCCAGCATGGTTTTAATAATAGCTCCTATTAATATGGTCACGATAACTCTATAAAAGAAAAAAATAATCCTTGAGTTTGGCAGAGGATGAGTAAATTTATAAGAGAAATTGGATACTCTTCACTATTTCTAAACCTTCATGACGTCAGTAGGAACTGATGTTCAGTAAGCAGTCATCACATATTTATTATGGTGCTCTTGTAATAAGAATAAATACAAAATAAATCTACTGAGTGTCTGCCGTGTGGCACGCATGGTTATAGGCATTACCTTAGTAAATCTGCGAATTAGCTCTTTGAGATAGGTACTTCTGTTCTCTCCACTTTACATATGAGGAAACTAGACACTGGAGACATTAGGTGGGTTCCCCAAAGTCACGGATCTAGTAAGCAGCAGGGTTGAGTTAAAGCCAGGCATCATGAGGTTAAAGCTTATCTGAGACAATACCATTCTGCCTGGGATTGACACTGTGCCCTGTTCCTTCCCCCATCGCACCCCAGTCCCAAGTGATAGTCGACAATTGCTGGCTTGCTGTGGGCCACTTAAGGGGAATCTCTGAATTGGACTTTTTGCTCAGTCTCCAAATTATTTGGGGGGGGGGAAGAACTATTCAATTAATAATGAATTATGATAGTTGGCAGTTATTTCCCTGTTTTGTTTCTCTCCCCAGGTGGACATACATAATAGATGTCAGCCAAAGAGAACTATGAAATTGCTTTTACGGTCCACTATTAAACCACAAATCCAGGTATTTTGACTGCAACTTAGAGGTGAAATTGATTGAGACAGACAGATTTTCTCTGTGCTTTCCACACGGCCAGCACTGTGCGAGGCATTTTACCACATTGTCCCATAAAAACCCTACAGCAACCCCGTGACAGAAATACTTCTATTTTCACTATTTTATAGATGACGGGACCTCAGGTTAGGGAGGTTAAGTGACTTCCCCACGACCACAAGCTAAAAAGTGATACGGCCATGACTTGGGCCCTGTTCTAACTCTAAAGGTCGTACTTTCAAACCCTTTTTGCTACATTTCCTCAATGCAAAAGGTGCGATTTATGGTAGTTCAGACACTACGCACGTGTGGGTGTGAGGGATGGGATTCATTTCAGGCCCTTTAAAAAGAGGTTTAACAGAGGCGCATACTAGGCCACGCTTCTGCCTCTTCTTTGGGGGAAGAGAAAGGCCAGGCCTAGAGCTTCTACATCACTGCAAAGACAATACATTTCATAAGCCACTTACTTAAAAAGTATTTTCCCCTTCCCTGAACATTCTGCTTGTGTCATGAGCCCTCCTTCCTCACTGTAATAAGAACCACATTACCCACAGCAAAGGCACACTCTTACCGTCCTGACAATATCACGGCAAGTTAGCAAAGAAAATTTCCAACACCATGAAATATGTCAAAACCTGTCTTTAATATCACCCCATGGCCCCTCTAAGAAATTTGCAATAGCTCTGCCTGTACAGGAGGAAACAATAGACCCCTGGAAAAAACGAACAGGTATTTTGTCTATATTTACTGTGAATTCTAGGACAGGCTTCCTTTTCTATCACTCAGAGAGGATTTCTTCCATTTTTTTCTAAGGATATGTTACCAGATTAAGGCCCTAAAATCAGGACTCTGAAAGTTAAAAAAAAAAAAAAAAGGCGACTGTAGATTTTTTTCTTTCAAGGTAGAAAGGAAAAAGAGTTTACCTTCTTACCACAACAGATGGCTTTAAATGCAGTGATTACAAAATTCTGAAGGTAAAATGGTTTAATTACAAAGTCAATACTGCCTCCGACCTGGGCTGAGTCTAGCGTAAAAACAACAGACGGAGCAGTGCAAACGCTAGGACAATGTTTAACCAGAACTTTGCATAGCTACTGCAGTAGGGTTTTCCATGGGGCTTCAGTAAACCACAGAGCACATGATTCTGTGTTCCAACTCCTTGCATGTCCTCAAGAACGAAGAGTTATATACATGTGTGTCTATTTCCCTATGCGATAGATGCACATACACAAGACCTGAGGAGGTCTACTGGAACCCAATGTCATGACACAGTGTGCAATTTTAGCAAAAATGAGCAATTAGGAAAAAATAAGGATGCAGCGAAGGAGTTTGTAACTGGGATGAGTTTGCAGTTTGTTAAAAAAGGACGTCATTCTGAAATTATATGTTTGTAAGTCACATGTCCAACATTAAATTGTCAGTTTTGCTTAAAAGTAAAAGAAAAAGCAATCACATGCTAAGAAATGATTCAATTGCTAGATAAATTTTATAAAGTTGCTTTTTAAAAAAGTCACATGAGAGGGCAAAATTTAAGTTGACCTTCTTTATAAAAGTTATCATCTTTTTTCCAAAACTGAAAGAGTTGGAGGAGACAAAAAATTACTTGTAGATTAAATTTTGATTCCAATTACAGTTATACTACTGAAAAATAAAATTAGAGTGCCTGGCGAAAACTTTCCTACATGCCTAGCAATACACTCATATAGTAAGTGACTCAATTAGTGAAATTCTTTTCATTTTATCCATGAAACGGAATTAGAACCATCCACAAAAAACTGATGTAAAAGAAAACCACATGCATTTTGCTTCAGCTGATATGTTCTTGCCTCATACCCACTAAACATTTAATATAGGCAGTTATAGGATAGTTAGGGTCACTGAGCTAAGCAGGTGTGGGAGGATCTAAATAGTTAAACAAGATAAACATTTCTGACGGTCTTATCTCTGCACCTTCTGATTTTAATAAATGTCACCAGGATAACCTGAAACAACTCTTCTAGCAACTCTCTTCAGGGAATTAAAGTCAGAAGCACTTTGTGATTTCTAATTTGTTTAGGTTGTTTGGGAAGGAAAAATGCTCCATTCCAGCAGGAAGTGCCTGTGATGATGTTCAACAACATTTGGAAAGGTTGGTGTTGAGGTTAAAATGTGGAGAAAAGAAAAAGTAAAGGGAAATAAATACTATGTTCTAAAAATGAAAATGACTAAAAAGATGCAATTTTTAAAGCATTACATTAAGGCAAAGGAAGTTGCTTTCTGCATCATAATTACCACTTTTAATTTCACTTTTGGAGAAGGGTTAAGATTTAATTACCCAAATTATTAGTAACAAGACTTTGTTTTCTAAAAAGCCCTGAAGCAAAAAGTGAACAACCTACTCTTCTAAAACCCATAATAAAATTAAGAAATTCTTTGTTATTCCTCAGCAATAAGTTCTTGAAAACCATACATTTAAAGTTGATAAAAAAAAAAAGTTGATTCATTCATTCTTTCGCTTCCTCCTTGATAGGCAACCACTCTAACGTATTTAATGTAGAACTTAAAAAAAAACCTTCTGTACTGCAATATCATAAAAGTATAGACAGTTCCACTTATCCTCAGTGTGTAGCTTTTCGATTTTTCACAGTCTGAACACACCTGTGCCGTTGGCCCTGGGATCAAGGAGCAGATGTGGCCAGCACCCCACAAGCATTTCTTGGGCACCTTCTAGTCACTGTCGGCTAAGGGGAGCCTCTCTCCTGACATAGCAGGAGAGATTACTTTTGCTTGTTTTGTACATTCTATAAACAGGACCATACCATTTGCACTCCTGCATATATCTGGCTTCTTTAGCTCAACATTGTGTTTTTAAGATTCATTCATGTTTTTGTGGGCAAGTGAAGGTTGTTTATTTTTACTGCTGTGTAACATCCCAGTTTGTGACTATTCACTGTTCATTTCCATTCTCTTGTTGGGATTTGTGTAGGTTCTGGTTTTGCACTTGCTGATAGTGTTGCTGAGAACCTTCTGGTTCATCTTTTGGTGAACATATGTCCACAGCTCTGTCAGGTCTTTGTCCAGGAGTGGAACCGTAAGTCACAGTGGGTACAATATGCTCACCGTTAGTCAATGCGGCTGAGGCTGTGTTACAGAATGAGTGTGTGTGCTGAGCCCTGATCTTTTTTTTTTTTTAAGATTTTATTTATTTGACAGAGAGAGACACAGCGAGAGAGGGAACGCAAGCAGTGGGAGTGGGAGAGGGAGAGGGAGAGGGAGAAGCAGGCTTTGCGCTGAGCAGGGAGCCCGATGCGGGGCTCAATCCCAGGACCCTGGGATCATGACCTGAGCAGACGCTTAATGACTGAACCACCCAGGTGCCCCTGAGCCCTGATCTTGTACACTGTGAACTGTGACTTTGAATGCACATGTTTTTACTTATATGAATGGTTTTATGTTATATACCTTATTGTGTTTCCTACTTTTTTCCCACTTAGGATTAAGATCTGTTCATGCTGCTATGTGAATATTGAGTCTGTTGCTTCTGACTGCCCAATACCATGTGATGATGAGTAGTGACTTTTATTTTTTAAAGATTTATTAATTTATTTTAGAGAGAGAGGGAGCACATGAGCTGGTGGGGAGGGGGGCAGAGAGAGAGGGAGAGACAGTCTCAAGCAGACTTCATGCTGAGCATGGAGCCTGATGCGGGGCTTGATCTCACAACCCGGAGACCGTGACCGTGACCGAGCCAGCCAGGTGCCCCAAATAGTGACATTTTTACAACAATAGGGGAATGATTTCATCCAGACAACAAATGCTATAGGCCCACTTAAAACCAGGTTTTTAAATACTATTTGATCTTGTGGGGAAATAGTCATGAAAATCAATAAGGAAAAGAAGTATATAAAACCATTTATAAAGTATGACCCAAATTTTATTTTTAAATGTTATATCTGAAAAGAAATACACCAGATGTAAATACTGTTACTATGATTTGGGTTTAGGGTGTTTTTTCTTTATATTTTCTGTATTTTTCAAGGATATTACAATCAGAAAAAGGTAAGTGAAAAAAGAGAATATGTAACCTATGAATTCTGTCTCATTGACATGAGTTAAAAGTGTTAGAAAAGATTCTTTTTTTTATATTTCAATCGTGTTTTCCCATTATATTTCACATCACTGTTTTTATTTTTTAAATTTTTTATTGTTATGTTAATCACCATACATTGCATCATTAGTTTTTGATGTAGTGTTTCATGATTCATTGTTTGTGCATAACACCCAGTGCTCCATGCAGAATGTGCCCTCTTCAATACCCATCACCAGGCTAACCCATCTCCCCAACCCCTCCCCTCTAGAACCTTCAGTTGGTTTTTCAGAGTCCATCGTCTCTCATGGTTCGTCTCCCCCTCTGATTTCCCCCCCTTCATTCTTCCCCTCCTGCTACCTTCTTCTTCTTCTTTTTTTTTTTCTTAACATATATTGCATTATTTGTTTCAGAGGTACAGATCTGTGATTCAACAGTCTTGCACAATTCACAGCGCTCACCATAGCACATACCCTCCCCAGTGTCTATCACCCAGCCACCCCATCCCTCCCACCCCACTGCCACTCCA
>NW_028038213.1:0-499 GCF_054177405.1 Leptonychotes weddellii | reverse complement strand
TCTCAAATAAATAAATAAAATCTTTAAAAAAAAAATAAATGTTTGTTGCAGAAAGAAATGCTGACCCCAGGCCTGGGTCACTGGTCACCTGTGTCCTGGGTTGGCCATGTGGACACTGCACATTTCCACCTGCTTGATTTCACCTGATTTTTGTAGGAAAAAGACCAAAAGAGAGATTTTCTTTCCCATTTTGAAGAGGAGGGAACCGAGGTCTGCAGGTCGAGAGGCTCAGCTCGGACACGCAGCTCGGACGCCACGTCTTGCTCATTCCTCGATGCTAATGCTGTGGTTTCTTTTCCATCAGGGAAGCTCACTGTGGTAGGCTAAGTAACGCACCCCCCAAATATGTCCACATCCTAATCCCTGGAACCTGTGAATAGGTTACCCAGGACGGAAACACACTTGCCAACGGGATTCAGTTAAGGATCTGGAGAAGGGCGTAGATCCTGGATTACCTGGGGATCCAATGTCATCACAAGGGTTCTCAGAACTAGGAGGC
>NW_028038212.1:0-499 GCF_054177405.1 Leptonychotes weddellii | reverse complement strand
TTTGCTTAAAAAAAAAAAATTGAGAAGTGGGGATTAATTGTGGCATTTTCAATTTATTTTTATTTTAAAAACGTAGGCAATGTCACTGGGTATTATGCTTCATTTTTCTGTTAGGTCAAGCATAGGCAAAAGAACAAATAGGTTTTTGAAGTTTTAATAAATCTACTCCAAATCTATTGAAAGTATTAAACCATGTCTATTTTTAAACATTATTTAATAGAAATAATCAGTTTTTCATGTTAAATGAGGGGTTGTTCTTTCTCACAGGTCTGTGCTTCTGGCTGGAAGAGAAAGTCACACTAGGAGCAGACGAGCAGGGAGCCCAATGTGTGACTCGATCCCAGGATGCTGGGATCATGGCCTGAGCTGAAGGCAGACACTTAACCAGCTGAGCCACCCAGGCGTCCCAGTGGCCCTGTTTTTGAAAGGGTACAAGTCATCACTTTTTCCAGGTTTGGGATGTGAGAAAGAACCATCAAAGACACAAGTGACGCAGCAC
>NW_028038211.1:0-499 GCF_054177405.1 Leptonychotes weddellii | reverse complement strand
GTTGTCCCTTGAAAGCTACTCATTTTGGAAAATCCGTGTGTAAAAAAGAAAGGGGCAATGGGCCTACGTTTCTTTTTTTTTTTTTTAAAGATTTTATTTATTTAACAGAGAGAGACACAGTGAGAGAGGGAACACAAGCAGGGGGAGTGGGAGAGGGAGAAGCAGGCTTCCCACTGAGCAGGAAGCCCGATGTGGGGCTCGATCCCAGGACCCTGGGATCATGACCTGAGCCAAAGGCAGACGCTTAACGATTAAGCCACCCAGGCGCCCATGGGCCTATGTTTCTACAAGGACAGGGCACAAAGCTGGCCAAGGCTGTCCTTCCTGTCGGTGTTGCCGCTCATGTCGGGAGCCTGAGTGAGAGGAACACACAGGTCTGCACCTGGCTGAGGGCCCTTGGTGTGTTTGTCGAGCTGGTCAGCAACAGGAATGTAGGTGCTAACTTCCTGTGTCTTCCCATTACGACGACTACTGTCCTCAATTCACTGCTTTCAGGACA
>NW_028038210.1:0-499 GCF_054177405.1 Leptonychotes weddellii | reverse complement strand
TTCATATATACGATGGAATATTACTCAGCCATCAGAAAGGATGAATACCTACCATTTACATTGACATGGATGGAACTGGAGGGGATTATGCTAAGTGAAATACGTCAAGCAGAGAAAGACAATTATCATATGGTTTCACTCATATGTGGAATATAAGAAACAGCACAGAGGATCATAGGGGAAGGGAGGGAAAACTGAATGGGAAGAAATCAGAGAGGGAGACAAACCATGAAAGGCTCTTGACTCCAGGAAACAAACTGAAGGTTGTGCTAGGGGAGGTGGGTGAGGGGATGGGGTAATGGTGATGGGCATTAGGAAGGTCATGTGACGGGATGAGCACTGGGTGTTATACACAACTAATGAATCAATGAACACTACACCAAAAACTAATGATGTCCTGTATGTTGGCTATTGAATTTAAATTTAAAAAAAATAATAGGGGAACTGGAGCCATTAAACATTTAGAAAACCCAGACCAGGCTCTTGGGAGAGGAATCTG
>NW_028038209.1:0-499 GCF_054177405.1 Leptonychotes weddellii | reverse complement strand
GGAACTCTCATACATAGCTGATGGGAATGCAAAATAGTACAGTCACTCTGGAACTTTGCTATGAAGTTAAATATAGACTTGCCATATGACCCAAAAATCCCACTCTGGGTATTTACCCTAGATAAATGAAAACTTGCATTTATACAAAACTCTGTACACAAAATTTTTTTTTAAGATTTATTTATTTGAGAGAGAGAGAATGAGAGAGAGAGAGCACATGAGAGGGGGGAGGGTCAGAGTGAGAAGCAGGCTCCCCGCCGAGCAGGGAGCCCGATGTGGGACTCGATCTTGGGACTCCAGGATCATGACCTGAGCCGAAGGCAGTCACTTAACCAACTGAGCCACCCAGGCGCCCTCCGTACACAAATATTGATAGCACTATTCTTAATTGCTAAAAACTGGAAACAACTCTAATGTCCTCCAACAAAGATGCATAAACTGTGTTACGTGCATAGACTAGAACAGTATTCAGCAGTGTAAAGGAGGAAACTATGAATAC
>NW_028038208.1:0-499 GCF_054177405.1 Leptonychotes weddellii | reverse complement strand
GGGATTTATCCCTGGGATGCAAGGGTGGTTCAACATTCACGAATCAATCAATGTGACAGAACACATTAATAAGAGGAGAGAGAAGAACCATATGGTCCTCTCAATTGATGCAGAAAAAGCATTTGACAAAATACAGCATCCTTTCCTGATTAAAACTCTTCAGAGTGTAAGGATAGAGGGAACATTCCTCAAGTTCATAAAATGCATCTATGAAAAACCCACACTGAGTATCATCCTCAATGGGGAAAAGCTGAGAGCCTTTCCCTTAAGTTCAGAAACACATCAAGAATGCCCATTCTCGCGGGGCGCCTGGGTGGCTCAGTTGGTTAAGCGACTGCCTTCGGCTCAGGTCATGATCCTGGAGTCCCTGGATCAAGTCCCACATGGGGCTCCCTGCTCGGCAGGGAGTCTGCTTCTCCCTCTGACCCTCCCCCCTCTCATGTGTTCTCTCTCATTCTCTCTCTCAAATAAATAAATAAAATCTTAAAAAAAAAAAAAA
>NW_028038207.1:0-499 GCF_054177405.1 Leptonychotes weddellii | reverse complement strand
GTCGGGCTCCCTGCTCAGCAGAGAGCCTGCTTCTCCCTTTCCCTCTGCCTGCCACTCTGCCTACTTGTGCTATCTCTCTGTCAAATAAATAAATTAAAAAAAAAAATGTTTTTTGTTGTTGTTGTTGGTGGTGGTGTTCCTCTGTTCCTCCATTTACTGCTGTTTTTGTATTTTTTTTTTTAAGATTTTATTTATTTATTTGAGAGAGAGAGAATGAGAGAGAGCACATGAGAGGGGGGAGGGTCAGAGGGAGAAGCAGGCTGCCCGCCGAGCAGGGAGCCCGATGCGGGACTCGATCCCGGGACTCCAGGATCATGACCTGAGCCGAAGGCAGTCGCTTAACCAACTGAGCCACCCAGGCGCCCTGTTTTTGTATTTTTTTAATCAAGAAATAATCGACATATCATCATAGTAGTTCCCGGTGTACAACATATTGTAATCTCAATTCCTAACAAAAAAATACAAAAGATAGAAAGCAGGGTCTGTAGTCCAGAGCCAA
>NW_028038206.1:0-499 GCF_054177405.1 Leptonychotes weddellii | reverse complement strand
CCCCAACAGGCTAACCCCAGCTGACCTGACTCCCATGACATGACAGCTGAGGTCCCGGGGCACGGCCCTGTGCCCAGCTGCCTGGGCTGCTTTTCTCCTGCCTTCTCCCTTCTCCTCCCTGACCCGCAGAGAAGACTGCCTAACGCTTAATGTAGGGGAAACAGTGTAAGCTTCAGAATCAGTCAGAACTGGGGATATAGCCCAGCTCTGTCACTCCTGGCTAGGGGACTTTGGACATAGTCCTCAACCTTCCTCCGTGTCAGCTTCTCCTCCTTAGAATAAAGAGGGAAGAGTATCTCCTTCTCAAGATGACTGAGAAATGTAAGAGTCAGCTACTCAGAGAGCCGACTCATAGTAAGTACTCAGATTTTCTTAAAGAAATTCCCCCCCCGATTACAAAAAATAATAAGTGTTCATTGTAAAAATCAAAACAATGCAGAAAAATATATCCTGTAGAAGGCAGGAGTGCCTAGTGGTCCTGATTCCCAGAGATAACCCA
>NW_028038205.1:0-499 GCF_054177405.1 Leptonychotes weddellii | reverse complement strand
GTATTTATTTATTTGAGAGAGAGAGAATGAGATAGAGAGAGAGCACATGAGAGGGGGGAGGGTCAGAGGGAGAAGCAGACTCCCTGCCGAGCAGGGAGCCCGATGCGGGACTCGATCCCAGGACCCCGGGATCATGACCTGAGCCGAAGGCAGCCGCTTAATGACTGAGCCACCCAGGTGCCCCTCAGAGCCTTTTTTTTTTTTTTTTTAAAGATTTTATTTATTTATTTGAGAGAGAATGAGACAGAGGGAGAGAGCACGAGAGGGGGGAGGGTCAGAGGGAGAAGCAGACTCCCCGCCGAGCAGGGAGCCCGATGCGGGACTCGATCCCGGGACTCCAGGATCATGACCTGAGCCGAAGGCAGTCGCTCAACCAACTGAGCCACCCAGGCGCCCCAAGAGCTGGCTATTCCAAACATGCAGAAATGAAGATCTTAAAAATAAAAATGTAAGAAATGCATCCTGTTAAATTAATGCTTTAAAGGGTCTAATATTCTAA
>NW_028038204.1:0-499 GCF_054177405.1 Leptonychotes weddellii | reverse complement strand
ACTTCTCGGAAGCCGCCGGGATGAGTCAGTGAGGTTCGCGGGAACCAGGACCACTGGGAAAGGCGAGGCTGACAGACGCAAGCAGGGCGGAACCGGGTGACTCCGCATAAGTGACATCTGCCAGGCCGCGAGGAGCAGCCCCACCTGGTGAGTGTGGCTGGGCCCCTCCTCGGGGTGGGGGGGAGGTATCCCACGGGGGTGTGTGTGTGTGTGTGTGTGTGTGTGTGTGTCTGTGTGTGTCTGTGTGTGTGTCTGTGTGTGTGTGTGTGTGTGTGTCTGTGTGTGTGTGTCAGTAACCAGGCAAGGCCTCCGGGAGGAGGGTCCCCAAGAAGGATGGGCGGCCAGTGGAGGGTAAGAAGGCAGGTCTTTCTGCTGCAGAAAGTAACTGAAGTTAAAAAAATCAAGAAATAGCTACTTAGATCGGCAGAGATAAACATAAGAAACAAAACAACTTAAAAGGCTGAAACTGGCCACCTCTTGACCTGGGAAGAGGTGGGGA
>NW_028038203.1:0-9854 GCF_054177405.1 Leptonychotes weddellii | reverse complement strand
GGCTTAGTGGTCACATATTCTTTCAGTTTCTGCCGGTCTTGGAAGCTCTGCATCTCTCCATCCATTCTAAATGACAGCCTTGCCGGATAAAGTGTTCTTGGCTGCATGTTCTTCTCATTTAGTACCCTGAATATGTCTTGCCAGGCCTTTCTGGCTTGCCAGGTCTCTGGGGATAGGTCTGACGTTATTCTGATGTTCCTCCCTCTGTACGTAAGGAATCTCTTCCCCCTAACTGCCCTTAAGATGATTTCCTTGGTTCTAAGATTTGCAAGTTTTACTCTTACATGCTGGGGTGTTGGCCTGTTTTCCTTGATCTTGGGAGGGGTCCTCCCTGCCTCTAGGACATGAATGTTTGTTTCATTCCCCAGATTACAGAAGTTCTCAGCTACAATTTGCTCATATATATCTTCTTGCCCTCTCTTTCTCTCCACCCCCTCAGGGATTCCAATAATTCTGACACTGGAATGTTTCATGGTGTCACTTATTTCTGATTCTATTTTCATGGATTCTGACTTGTTTTTTCCCTGGCCTCCTCTTTTCCCTTTTTGTCTATTAAATGGTCTTCTAGGTCACTAATTCGTTCTTCTGCCTCACTTACCCTACCTGTTAGACTATCTAGATTAGATTGGATCTCACTGATAGCATTTTTAAGTTCTGCCAATTCAGCTTTCATTTCTGCCCTTAGAGACTCTATGTTGTCATTAATTGATTTCTCTGTTCTAGTTATTGTCTTCACAATTGCTAGCCTAAATTCCGTCTCCAACATCTTGGTTATATTTGAATCCATTTGTAAGTCTGTGGCATAAGTCAATAGTCTCTGAGTCTTTCCTATTTTGGGGTTTCCTCCTCCTAGTCATTCTGTTGAGGGGTGGTTGAGGGAATGTATAGAGTCCAAATTATTGACCACAAACCAAGCAAGATGTACCTGTTTTATAGGGACCTTAGGGTTGATGTCCTCTTGTTTTCCCAGCCTGTCTTCTGGTGAAGGGGCCTGCCGCATTGTTACTCAGGCTACCCTGTTTGGGCAGAGTTGCCCTGCCCTTTGTGGCGGGGGATGGGCTCAGTGAAAACCGGTTTTTTGGGGCTTTTGTTCTCTGGTGGCTTTCCCTGGTGGCTTTCCACTGTCTCTTCCAAGAGTCAGAGCAGAGGAGACCATTTTCAACCCTCTGCCTCAGAGCAGAGAAATCACAGTTTGTTCTTTAGTGAGCTCTCCAGGCCACACTGTCTCCATTTCTGTCTGTGCTGCTATAAACTGCAGCGTCCTGAGTTGTGCGCCTCTCAGCAGTGCTCCCAGTCCTTGCCTTCCAGGTTGGGGCACGTCTCTGCCCTTTGTGCTTCTAAAACCGCCAGCCGCCCCCAGCTCGCACATATGGCCCTGCTGCTCGTTTCATTCTGGGCTGCCCTAAAGTCCCTTTCCCCATTGCTACCGGTCTACAAGTCTGTGCCTGGTCCCCAGCACGGGAGGCTATCGCTCACAGGCAGTGTAGGATCCCGACGGCTCAGCTCCCTCACCCTCCCATTTAACCTTCAATATCTGCCCATGGAATCACGGCTCCCCACTTCGTACCAAGAAACCCACCACCTGCGATATTGTGTTCGTAGAGATCCAGATCTATCTTCTTTCTTACATCTCAGGCTTATTTCATGTGTGTTCAGAGTGGTCTGGCAGATATCCAGCTCAATTCTGGGGACCGGTTGGAATAGGTTCCCTACTGCTCCGCCATCTTCCCCCCACAATCCTTGTTTTTCTTTTTTAAGGCTGTTTTGACCATTCCGGGTCTCTTGTGGTTCCATATAAATTTTGCTATTATTTGTTCTAGTTCTGAAAAGGAGAAACGGCATTCTTTTGTTTTTATTTTCTTGATTATTTATTTGAAAGAGAGAGCGAGCGAGCACAAGTCGGGGAGTTGTATAGGGAGAGGGAGAAGCAGACTCCCTGCTGAGCATGGAGCCTGATGCAGGGCTCCATCCCAGGACCCTAAGATCACCAGCTGAGCCAAAGGCAGGTATTTGACTGAGCCACCCAGGCACCCCTATTTTATTTATTTACTTGAGAGAGAGAGAGAGTACAAATGGGGGTAAGAGCAGAGGGAGAGGAACAAGCAGACTCTGTGCTGAGTGGAGAGCCCAATGCAGGGCTCAATCCCACGACCCTGAGATCATGACCTGAGCTGAAACCAAGAGTCAGACACCCAACCTCCTAAGCCACCCAGGTGTCCTTGAAAGGTGGCATTCTTATGGACCTTGAAACTAAGCTTTTTATATTTAAGGAAGCTATTGCTTTTGTGCAGAAATTGCTGTTAAGCATTCACATTTTCAAATTCAAAAAGATTGAGGTAAAATACAACTGTGTACTGAAGGAGCATTGCTTGTAATACACAGCTTCAATGCACACACATTCAAAAGCTACCATTTAATCCTATTTTGTGGCATGTACTATGAACTCGGCAGAAAATTCAACCAAACATAAATACAAATAATTTGTATCCTGTTATTTCTGATAAAAAGTTATGAATACATAAGCTTTCACACTCACATGCAAACTCATACTATACCAGAAAAAAATCTGACATATTTACTGCTTAAAAATAAACCTGATTTCCCTTTGAGGTAGAAGCTAATTCCCATTTCTGAATGTTCTGAAAGCCACCCACAAAGGAAATACTCCCAGTGTTCTAGGTTTCATTATGATATCCCTAAATAAAGCAAAGTTAATTAAGTCATAGTAGTACTGCAGGTATAATATTGAGGTTATTAACCTGGTTTCAAATCTATGTACCTGAAGGATCATCCCGATATAGTGATAAATATACTGATTTATGTAAATCTGTAATTTTAATATTTCCATCAATATTGAAAAAAATCTGTTCCCTAGTGAAAAAAGTACTAGTTTTTAGCTTTGAGACAAATGAACAATAAGGTAATATTGGACTGAACATTGGTAAAAATCAAATCAATACTGAAAATAAGAAAAGAGCATGTGAAAGCTAAGTTCCCACCTTATAGATAAAATCAAGAAGGTGATTTTTTTTTTTTAAGATTTTATTTATTTATTTGAGAGAGAGAGAATGAGAGAGAGCACATGAGAGGGGGGAGGGTCAGAGGGAGAAGCAGACTCCCTGCCGAGCAGGGAGCCCGATGCGGGACTCAATCCAGGGACTCCAGGATCATGACCTGAGCCGAAGGCAGTCGCTTAACCAACTGAGCCACCCAGGCGCCCAAGAAGGTGATATTTTTAAAATCATCTCAATTATGAAAATAATAAAATTTTGTTTCTGCTCTGGTTTAATATTTTTGGTTTCTTATCAAAGTTACCTACATTCCTTGTATCATTATTTGACATTCATCATTTTTTTCCATTATAATGCTGCTAAAATAGGTTTCTACTTTTTTTTAATTTAAATATCACATTTTATCTCATTTTCAGATGTGGACAAGGATGGAAAGGAAATCGATGCCACATTAAGGTTAACACTTCCCCTGAAGATTTCACATACACTCAGAATAGTAGGTGACATTGTGACTAATTGTTTAAATTTGGAGTTTTAAATGTTTTTCACTGCATATTCATCTTTTTAATTGGTTTGAAATTCCAGATATATGGGCTCTCCTGTGCATTGGACTAGCTTTCCTGATGATTCATACTATAATCGCAGTTGTGTGTTTTCTTGCAAACAGAAAAGTACCGGTCAGGTAAGTGATGTCTTTGATTGCTGAATAAAATATACCGTGGCAGAACAATTTTCTGAAACATTTCATTTGCTCGATTTTTCTTTCACTGCATTTACATGCAGGTAACTGTAGTGTTTCTGCTTTGTGGATTTATTTCTTTCTGGGCAGAATATAGGAGCTACTTAACAATAATCATTCTTTTTTCAGTAAAAAGCCTTAAGTTTACTTTTCACATTATGTTAAAAGCAGTTTTGATGACAAAAAGAAAGGGAACGTGGCATTCTCCACAGATTAAAAGACATAAGGGGATGAGTGTCCCACGTGTTGGTGGTGTCTGGGGAAGGCAACAGAACTGCAAAAGAAATGCTTTCTTGGCCTTCCAAGTGAACTCTAAACATCAGTGTTTCAGGTCAAGACTCCCAGGTTCTAGGTGATATACAGAACAGAGACCAGGAGCTGCTGTACCCAAAGGAACTCATACAAAACTAAGAAGACCCCAATTACTGGAGGGAGAGAGTCTGGTAGGATAGTGGAGTAGGAGGATCCCAAGATCACCTCCTCCCATGGATACACCTAGATAACAGCCACATCAGGGCAACTAACCCAGAAAATGACCCAAAGACTGGCAGAACAGGCTCTGTACAGTTAATTCTAGAGCAGTGGCCACATCAAAAATGGCAGGAGGGACAGAGAAACAGTCAAGAACCAAACCCCCACATGATTAACCACAAACAGGAGGTACACCACAATCATGAAGCCAGAAGAGGAACAGACCCCACACCAGGCACCCCAGACATGAGGGACCTGCATTGGAAAAACAAGTCCCCGTAATATTTGGCTCTGAAAACAAGTGGGGCTTAACTTTTGGAGTTTTTATAACTAGCAGAGCTTAAAACTGGGTACTTCAAAAATCAGTAGGTTGTACTCTGGAAGAGCTGGACGGCAATAGGAAACTGAGTCCCCATCCTTAAAAATAGAACATAACAAACAACCCTGCCAAAATATAGCAAAGCAGCAGCAATCTGAAAATTACTTGGGGCATGCATGAAGTAGATTTCTTTACTAATCTCAGAATGCATGCTGCAAGGGCAAGGATTTTTAGGAGACTTATCCAAGAATATAAGAGCTGGCAGGTGATATTTCTCCTCCCTGCCAGCTTAGATAACCAGACAGCTTCAAGAATGAGCATGAGCACTCATTATCTAGCTTGCTAACACTGTATACCCTACCTGAAATTCTCCTATGGATCTGCCCCCATCATACCCACCCAACTGGGCAGAAGCCACTCCAAAGCAGTGACTGTCAAAACTCATTCTACAAGTAGCCCTGCTAGGAACCAGTAACATTCCCCACCTACCCTGCTAATACCACATGCCCTGCATTCTACAGCAGATCCATCCCATTCAACCTGCTCCACTGGGGAGGAATCCCTCCATCGCAGCTTCTGACAAGTATTATCCTGCAATCAACTACAACAGTGAAAAGCACCACTCCAAAGGGACTCCTGCTCTGGGGAGAGGGGAAAATAACCATATACACCAGTTCCACTGCAGCCCCAGCAGGGGACTAGGGACAGACATCTGATCAGACTGCCACCACCACCCACCAATAAAAACCTCACAGGGAACAGCACAAGGAAAAAGCCCTGTAGTTCAGGGCCACTGCAACCCTAACAGACTGGGGGCAGATATTTGGTCTCACTGAAGACCCCATTCACCAATGAAAACCTCTCAGGGAACAATGCAGGAAGAACGTCCTACAATTTGATGCTACCACAGCCCCAGCAAACCGGCTGATGGCAGGCATTTGGTCTGAACCAACTTAAAGCCCAAGGCAACCACAGATTGGCCCCTTAACAGCACAAGGACCATACCCTACCCAGAATAGAGAAAGGGGGCCTTTGTAGCCAACTGGACAGAAGACAAACAAGGCTCAGCCACAACAGGGTGCATGCTATACATAAAGGAAACAACTCTGTAGCGACAGGCTCTGGTGAAGAGGGAGCAGTGCTCTAAAACGCACCACAGGACGTCTTCTTCGTAAGGCCACTAATTTTAAATCAGAAGACATAAATGATTTTCCTACTATAGAGTAATAAACACAGAGATAAACAAAATGAGACAGAACAATAGGTCACAAATGAGAGAACAGGACAAAATCACAGCAAAAAAACTAAAGAAAAAGGAGATAAGCAATATGCCTAACAGAGAACTCAAAGTAATGATCATAAAGAACTTACTGGACTAGAGAAAAGAGTGGAGGATCTCAGTGAGGCTTTAACAAAGAGATAGAAAACATAAAAAAAAGACCCAGAGATGAAGACCTCAATAACTGAAATTAAAAATACACTAGATGAAATGAACAGTAAGAGGAAGCAGAAGAACAGATCAATGACCTGGAGGACAGAATAATGGAAAACAACCAGCTGAACAGCAGAAAGAAAAAGAATAAGAAAAATTGAGAATAGGTTAAAGGAACTCAGCAACATCATCAAGTGTAATAACATTCACATTATAGGAATCCAAGAAGAAGAGAGAGAAAAGGAGGCATAAAATTTATTTGAAGAAATAATAGCTGAAAATTTCCCTATCTGGGGAAGGAAACAGAAATCCAGATCCAAGGGGCAGAGAGAGCCCCCAACAAAATCAACCCAAGGAGGTTCACACCAAGACATATAATAATTAAAATGGAAAAAAAATATTGATAAAAAGAAAATTTCAAAAGCAACAAGAGAACAGAAGACAGGTACCCAATAAAGCCTCTTAGCTATTTTTTTAGCAGAAACTTTACAGGCCAGAAGAGAAGGGCATGATCTGTTGAAAATGCTGAAAGGAAAAAAAACCTACAACCAAGAATACTGTATCCAACAAGGCTATCATTCACAATACAAGGGCTGATAAAGAGTTCCCAAATAAATGTTAAAAACGCTCATCACCACTAAACCAGTCATACAAGAAACGTTAAAACAGAGTCTGACTGGAAAGAAAATGTCATAAACAGAAGATAAATTTGAAAAGAGAAAATTTTCATATGCAAATACAAACATAATAAAAATTACCATATTTGGAGCACCTGGCTGGCTCAGTCAGAAGAGCATGCAACTTTTGATCTCTGAGTTGTGAGTTCAAGCCCCAAGTTGGGTGTAGAGAATAAATAAACTTTAAAATAAACAAATGTACATACTAGATTAATCATATATAACACAAGTACAGAGGTTAAAACACAAAAGCAGTAAAATCAATTATATCACTAAACATTAGCAAGTTATTAAAAAATAAAAGGATACAAAGTATGATATCATATACATAAAACATGGAGGGGGGTAAAGATGTTGTGCTTTTAGAATGGGTTCCAACTTAAGCAACCATCAACTGATGTAGATTTCTATATGCATAGGATATTATACATCAACCCAATGGTAACCAGAAATTAAAAACCTGTAACAGATATGCAAAAACATAAAAAGAAAGCAATTCAAGTATATCACTAAAGAAAGCTAGCACACCACAATGGAAGAGAGCAAGAAAAGAAAGAAACAGGGAAGAACTACCCAAACAACAATAAAACAAGTAACAAAATGTCAGTAAGTACATACCTATTGCTAATTACTTTGAATGTAAATGAACTAAAAACTCCAATCAAAAGACACAGGGTGACTGAGATAAAAGAGCAAAACCTATGTATAAGCTGCCTACAAGAGAATCACTTCACACCTAAAGACACATGCAAATTGAAAGCAAAGGATGGAAAATCATTTACCATGCAAATGAAGCAAAAAGAAAGCTGGGTAACAGTACTTAATAGCAGATAAAATAAACCTTAAACAAAGACTGGTAACAAGAGACAAGGACACTACCCAGTGATAAAGGGAACAATCCAACAAGAGAATATTAACAATTGTAAATATTTACACACCCAACATGGAAGCACCTAATACAAAAAAAAAACTATTAAGAGACAGTAAGGATTAAACTGACATTAATATAAACTGACATTAATATAATAATAGTAGGGGACTTTTAACACCTAACTTACATCGATGGATAAATCATCCAGACAGAATATCAACAAGAAAACAGTGGCTTTGAATGACACATTGGACTAAATGGATCTAACATATATATTCAGAGAACCCCATTCAAAAACAACAGAATACACATTGTTTCCAAGGGCAAATGGGACGTTCTCCAGAATAGATTGTTAGGCTACAAATCAAGTCTCAGCAAATTCAAAAGGACTGAAATCATATCATGCATCTTCTTTGACCACAACAGTATGAATGTATAAATCGATCACAAGAAAAAATCTGGAAAGAACACAAATACATGGAGCCTAATGACACGCTTCTAAACAGCAAATGGGTCCAAAAATCTTTGAGATGCAGCAAAAGCTATTCTAAAAGGGAAGTTTATAGCAATATAGGTCCACCTCAAGAAGAAAAATCTCAAATAAGCAACCTAACCTTACACCTAGAGGACCAAGAAAAAGAAAAACAAAGCCCCAAACCAGCAGAAGGAACAAAATAATATTAGAGCAGAAATAAATGAAACAGAGACTGAAAAAAAAGTAAGAGAACAGATCAATGAACCAGGTACTATTTTTTTGAAAATATCAACAAAACTGATATACCTTTAGCCAGACTCATCCAGTAAGAGAGAGGACTCAAATACATAAAATGAGAAATGAAGAGGAGAAATACCCATTGAAACCACAGAAATACAAACAATAATAGAGATTTTGAAAAATTATATGCTAACAAATTGTTCAACCTCGAAGAAATGGATAAATTCCTAGGAACATAAAACCTTCCAATCTGAATCAGGAAGAAATACAAAATTTGAACAGACTGAATACTACCAATGAAATTGAATCAGTTCAATGAGATACCACCTCACACCAGTCAGAATGGCTAAAATTAACAAGTCAGGAAATGACAGATGTTGGCGAGGATGTGGAGAAAGGGGAACCCACCTACACTATTGGTGGGAATGCAAGCTGGTGCTCTGGAAAACAGTATGGAGGTTCCTCAAAAAGGAAAATAGAGCTACCATATGACCCAGCAATTGCACTACTGAGTATTTACCCCAAAGATACAAATGTAGTGATCCAAAGGGGCACGTGCACCCCATTGTTTATAGCAGCAATGTCCACAATAGCCAAACCATGGGAAGAGCCTAGATGTCCATCAACAGGTGAATGATAAAATAAGATGTGGTATATGTATACAATGGAATATTATGCAGCCATCAAAAAAACCCAAATCTTGCCATTTGCAACTACGTGGATGGAACTAGAAGATATTATCTAATCGAAATAAGTCAATCAGAGAAAGACAATTATTGTATGATCTCACTGATAAGTGGAATTTGAGAAACAAGACTGAGGATCATAGGGGAAGAGAGGGAAAAATGAAACAAGACAAAACCAAAGAGGGAGACAAACCATAAGAGACTCTTAATCTCAGGAAACAGAGTTGCTGGAGTGGAGGGGGGTGAGAGGGATAGGGTGGCCAGGTGACGGACACTGGGGAGGGTATGTGCTATGGTGAGTGCTGCGAACTGTGTAAGACTGATGAATCACAGACCTGTTCCCCTGAAACAAATAATACATTAAATGTTAATAAAAAAAAAAAAAAAGAACTTGTATCAGTAATCAAAAAACTCCCAAAAAACACAGGTCCAGGAAGAGATGGCTTGAAAGGTGAATTCTATCAAATATTTAAAGAAGAGTTAATACCTACTCTTCTCAAGCTATTCCAAAAAAATATAAGATGAAGGAAAGATTCCAAATTCATTGGACAAGGCCAGCATTACCCTGATACCAAGACTAGATAAAGACACTACAAAAAAAAGCAAACTACAGGCCATTCTCTGTAATGAACATAGTTGTAGAAATCCTCAACAAATATTAGCAAATCAAATCTGATACATTAAAAAAATCATTCAGGCTAAAATTAAAAAGTCAGGAAATGACAGATGTTGGCGGGAATGCGGAGAAAGGGGAACCCTCCTACACTGTTGGTGGGAATGCAAGCTGGTGCAACCACTCTGGAAAACAGTATGGAGGTTCCTCAAAAAGTTGAAAATAGAGCTACCATACGATCCAGCAATTGCACTACTGGGTATTTACCCCAAAGATACAAATGTAGGGATCCGAAGGGGTACATGCACCCCAATGTTTAT
>NW_028038202.1:0-499 GCF_054177405.1 Leptonychotes weddellii | reverse complement strand
ATTGTACTTTAAATATTAGGGCCCAAACAGACTGGAAGTAAAAGGAAGGGAAGAGACACATCTTGCAAGTGGTCACAGGAAGCTGGCATAGCTATGTTAATATTAGACAAAAGAGACTCTAAGAAAGAGCGTAATATCAGATGAAGTCGATCATTTCAAAATGTCCAAGAGAACTGGTCATTTTTATTTTCCCGCCAGCTTTATTGAGATATGATTGATTTATAACCTTGTGTAAGTGATCATCTTTCTTTACATTTCTGTGGTACTCTTAGAAGAAGGCCTGTTGTGCACTTCTAAGTGGGGGGGAGTACCTACTTTTCCATCAGTTTGTCTCATTTCTCTACTAGGATTTGCCATATACTTTGGATATGGGATCCGACACAGCTTGGAGAAGGACAGTGATCAACAGCCACCAGTCTCCAGCTCCCACACTCTTGACAAAAACATCCCGAGTGCTGAATTAGCTTAACCACAGGAAATAGATGCTCTGTGGAATCCC
>NW_028038201.1:0-499 GCF_054177405.1 Leptonychotes weddellii | reverse complement strand
GATGTAATGTATGGGGATTAACATAAGAATAAAAAAAAATATAATAATAATTTCCTCAACGAATCCTCCCCAACTTATTATACACTACTCATGATAGCTGTTCACTTCTTGCCAAAGCCACTGCACTATACGGATCCAAGGAAGCCTGTAGCCTATGTAAATGGCGCCTCCTGGAGTTGTTCAGTGCACAACCTATAGGTGAACCATAGGTTCAAATGATGCCCCTTCTCTTGGGCCCCAATTCAATAGTGGTGTTCTATCAGCAAAATCTGTCTTTTTTTAAGATTTTATTTATTTGAGAGAGAGAGAGTGAGTGACAGAGAGAGAGAACAAGCGTGAGGAGGGAGAAGTAGGGTCCCTGCTGAGCAGGGAGCTGGACATGGGGCTAGATCCCAGGACCCTGGGATCATGACCGGGGCTGAAGGCAGATGCTTAACTGACTGAGCCACCCAGGCGCCCCAGCAAAATCTGTCTTTTCAGTTATTTGTTTTGCAAGCTC
>NW_028038200.1:0-499 GCF_054177405.1 Leptonychotes weddellii | reverse complement strand
CAGTTTTTCTGTGGTGTTCCATGAAAATGGTGTTCCATAAAAATATCTAGTTTAGCTAGAACATTAGTCGCCTGAGTGCTTTTCATAGGAACAGTTAACATAGTTTGGTGTGTAGCAGAAGTGCTGTATGGATACTTATCATTTTTTTCACACAGAATATTAAGACAATGTGGATTTAAATTTCAAAATTCAATAAACTTAGCATTTTTTTAACTGCTCCTTTAAAAACATTACTTATGAACACTATTTTTTAAATTATTTCTTTAATTACTGCTAGCATGTAGTAGTAAAGAACACAATGACGATTAGTACGCATTAATATTATTTTCTTGATTTGTGCCCCGGCAGTTTTTTTTTTTTTTAAAGATTTTATTTATTTATTCATGAGAGATAGAGAGAGAGGCAGAGGCAGAGGGAGAAGCAGGCTCCCCGCGGAGCAGGGAGCACGATGCGGGGCTCGATCCCAGGACCCTGGGATCATGACCTGAGCCGAAGGCAG
>NW_028038199.1:0-499 GCF_054177405.1 Leptonychotes weddellii | reverse complement strand
CCCGGATTGAGTCCCGCGTCGGGCTCCCTGCTCAGTGGGGAGTCTGCTTCTTCCTCTGACGCTCTCCCTTCTCATGTTCTCTCTCACTCTCTCTCTCTCACTCTCTCTCTCTCAAATAAATAAAATCTTTAAAGGAAAAAAAAAAACCCAGCCTAAAATAATCCTTATGCTAAAGAGACATATTTTGGGGTGACAAAATGTGCTCCTTCAGTAGGTAAATATTTCTTTTCTTTTATTTATTTATTTATTTATTTTGACAGTGAGACACAGCGAGAGAGAGAGAGAACACAAGCAGGGGGAGTGGGAGAGGGAGAAGCAGGCTTCCCGCTGAGCAGGGAGCCGGATGCGGGGCTCGATCCCAGGATCCTGGGATCATGACCCGAGTGGAAGGCAGATGCTTAATGACTGAGCCACTCAGGCGCCCCGGTAAATATTTATTTTCATAACTACCTGCAACACAGTTTTCCAAAGTGAATGTACATTTTTTGATTCCATCAGC
>NW_028038198.1:0-499 GCF_054177405.1 Leptonychotes weddellii | reverse complement strand
ATACATCTATAATTAACATTGGTATGAACTATAAACCTTATTTTTTCTAACAATTCTTCGATTTCCCCTACACTATTTTATTTACGCCACTGACTAGATTACCTATAAATCCACTAATCAAAAATGACACCTTTATGGGGCACCTGGGTGGCTCAGTCGTTGAGCATCTGCCTTCGGCTCAGGTCATGATCCCAGGGTCCTGGGATCGAGCCCCTCATCGGGCTCCCTGCTCCACAGGAAGCCCACTTCTCCCTCTCCCTCTCTCCCTGCTTGTGTTCCTTCTCTCGCTGTGTCTCTCTTTGTCAAATAATTAAATAAAATCTTAAAAAGAAAGTGACACCTTTATCATGAGCTAAAATGCATGGATATTTAGGTATATTTCTGGATCTCTACTTCGTTCCACGGAGGTCTTTTTCTTATCCAGTAGTAAACAATTTTAATCATGGCAGCACTACCTGGGTTTTTTGGGAAAAGTTATCTTTTTGATTGGTCCGTAGAA
>NW_028038197.1:0-499 GCF_054177405.1 Leptonychotes weddellii | reverse complement strand
GGTAGCTGTATTTTCAACTTTTTGAGGAACCTCCATACTGTTTTCCAGAGTGGCTGCACCAGCTTGCATTCAATGGTTGCTCTTTTCAACCAGGAGAGGGGGAGGGGAAAAAAAAAAAAGCAGAACTCCGTAAGTGATTTGAAAATGGGCTGGCCACTGTCTTTTGATCATTACCAAAGACAGTATAAATAATAAATGAATTGCAAAAGCCATGCACTCTGGGTGCGCGTGATCATGTGCTGAGCTTTCTCCGGCCAGAGAAGCAGCAGGTGCTCATGAAACCCTCTCTCTGGGACTCGCAGCCCTTGGATTATGAAACTCACCCTATACGAAGCCTTGTCATCACTGTGGAGAATGAGGAGCCGCTCTTCCCCTGTGAGGCGGGCCAGGTCCAGGGGCCCCGGGGGGCGGTGGTGAGCACCACTGTGAGCGTGCAGGTGACGGACACCAATGACCCACCAGCCTTTTACCCCAGGAGCTTTGTCGTCAGCGAGGTTGA
>NW_028038196.1:0-499 GCF_054177405.1 Leptonychotes weddellii | reverse complement strand
GTGAAATAAGTCAATCAGAGAAAGACAAGTATCATATGATCTCACTGATATGAGGAATCTGAGAAACGAGACAGAGGATCATAGGGGAAGGGAGGAAAAAATGAAACAAGATGAAACCAGAGAAGGAGACAAACCATAAGAGACTCTTAATCTCAGGAAACAAACTAAGGGTTGCTGGAGTGGTGGGGGGTGAGAGGGATGGGGGGGTGGGTGATGGACATTGGGGAGGGTATGTGCTATGGTGAGTGCTGTGAATTGTGTAAGACTGATGAATCACAGACCTGTACCCCTGAAACAAATAATACATCATATGTTAATAAAAAGAAAAAAAAAAGAAGTCCGGGGAAACTACATAAAAGGTAAAGTTCTCACACATCATATGAACGTCCAACAAGATTCCTATTTTTGCATATCCAGAGAGCCTACCTTGTAGATTTGTGATTTAAGGAGATGATAAAAGATGGGAATATTGATACCGTTTTACTCTTTGACAAAGATG
>NW_028038195.1:0-499 GCF_054177405.1 Leptonychotes weddellii | reverse complement strand
AGTCGTGCAGCCCAGAGGCCTCTGTGGTGAGCTCGAGGTGTACAGGGCTCAGGAGGTCACCTGCCTGTGCCGCACGCCGGGAGCTCTCCCCCACTGGGCTGGGGCCCCCACCTGTGGGACCACACCACATCCCTGCTTCTCCTTTCAGACCCCACAGACGCCTGCCCCCCCGCAGCCCCCTGCTGGTACTCTCACCAGCAGGAGGTGAACACACTTCACTCGGTCATCACAGTAACACTGAACATAATTTACGGCAGGGCTCACAACCACCCACGTCAGGAACATACAAACGCTGTCACTGTGAAGACTGACATTCCAAGTCTGCCCGATAAGCGTTCCGATTTTAAGGGATTTCCAGAATAAGCAGCAATCAACATAAGTGTTGTATGTTGTGTCAATTTTAAAGCACTTCCCGACGAAAGCCTGAGTTTCTACAAACATGACCATTCTGTCACATCGGTCCCCTCCTTCAAGATTCTCCAAGTTTATGGCTACATGA
>NW_028038194.1:0-499 GCF_054177405.1 Leptonychotes weddellii | reverse complement strand
GAACCTCACTCAAGTTTAGTGGAAGACAGTCTTTATCATCCCCCAGATCTGTTCTCCAAAATATTTCACTCTACCCAAGTAAATATCCTTTCAAATATTGATGACGTTTAGTGACTACTCAAAAGTCAAATTATCCTGAAGTTGAAAATATTTTGGTAAAATCTCTTCCCTGTCTTTTTTTTTTTTTATTCTTATGTTAATCCCCATACATTACATCATTAGTTTTAGAGGAAGTGTTCCATGATTCATTGTTTGTGCATAACACCCAGTGCTCCATGCAGAATGTGCCCTCCTCAATACCCACCACCAGGCTAACCCATCCTCCCACCCCCTCCCCTCTAGAACCCTCAGTTTGTTTTTCAGAATCCATCGTCTCTCATGGTTCGTCTACCCCTCCTATTTCCCCCGCTTCATTCTTCCCCTCCCGCTACCTTCTTCTTCTTCTTTTTTTTTCTTAACATATATTGCATTATTTGTTTCAGAGGTACAGATCTGAGAT
>NW_028038193.1:0-499 GCF_054177405.1 Leptonychotes weddellii | reverse complement strand
GGGGGGGCTGGTCTTAGAGTGTTGAGAGGGCGTGTGCATGTGTGTGCACGTGTGTGTGCATGAGTGTATATGTGCACGTGTGTGTGCACGCACTGAGCAAGCCATTGGCTTTTCTGGCCGGTATTACATATCAAAGGAAAAAATTACCAAACCATCCCTCAGTTTATTTTTTCACTACAGGCTTTGTTTTAAACTCTAAATTTAACTTGTAACCCCCAAATATGGTATTATTTATTCTTTAAAAAGAGGTGTTTTTTGTTTGTTTTTTAATTTTTTTTGTTTTAAGATTTTATTTATTTGCGAGAGAGAGAATGAGAGACAGAGAGCATGAGAGGGAGGAGGGTCAGAGGGAGAAGCAGACCTCCTGCTGAGCAGGGAGCCTGATGCGGGACTTGATCCCGGGACTCCGGGATCATGACCTGAGCCGAAGGCAGTCGCTTAACCAACTGAGCCACCCAGGCGCCCCTAATTTTTTTTTTTAAGATTTTATTTATTTGCG
>NW_028038192.1:0-9854 GCF_054177405.1 Leptonychotes weddellii | reverse complement strand
GGGGCTGCGTAAGTTGCTGGAACTCACCCCTTTCTCTCAATTGCAAATGAAGATTCCTGAAAGGGAGGAAACTCTTCACAGTTGTTACCATGGCTCCGTGGCAGGATCTTTGTGGAAGTGTGGCACCTCCATACTTGTTAGGATACATGATACAAACAAGCCAACAATCCAGTCTCTTCCTAATTTTCTCAGATCCACATTATGGGGCTGCAGATCCCAAGTTGAGCCTAGAGGGGCCGCCCCGTAGTTTCTGGTGTGGATTAACGAGTTGTCCTCGTGGTTCAGTATCCCCTCTTCGGAGAGGGCCTCTCTAAAAGAATCTCTCTTCCACCCCCACCCACATCTTCCTGTCCTTGCACCCAGCTTTATCTTGTGTAAAGGCATGACCACGCCTGGCACTCTGCCATGTGCGTTCGCGCCCCCATCCCTGAACCTCCTCGGGGCAGGGGCCTTGTCCAGCAGCAGGTGTGTCCTCAGCACCGAGGACATTGCCAGCCACAGAATTCTGCCATGTGAGGGACCCCGACCCTGAGCCCTTCTGAGGTCCTCAGGCGCTGCCTCCTGCCCACACGACCCTCTAAAGTAGGGACCATGGCGGAGAAGGTGACTGCATCCAGCCTTTCCTACTCAGTGCAGTTTCTGGGATTCAGAGCCAGGCAGACCGAATCTAGGACACCACATACTGCCCAGAACTGCCTCCCTGCTGAATGAATGAACAAAAGGAGCCACTTGTGGTCGTCACACTGTGATTTGGAAGTTGTTTCTGTTGCTGGGAGTATAAATACATCTTCATCAGAATGAGTTTTGAGAATGTTCACACATCTTCTAGCTAGTCCTTTATAGATGGCAAATATAAATAAATTACGCGTTCTAGGGGAGTTCCTCATACGCAGATAACAAAGCCACCTTCTTTTCTCGCCTACTTTCTTCCCTTCCGCTATGGTCTGCCCCTGCGGTCAGCGTGTGGGGAGTGTGGGAGCAACAACCCCCGGGTCTGTAGGTACTTGACGCCGTCCCTGTGGGCACGTGCCTCCTTCCCTCCCGTGTGATGGGGTGGTTATGTGGGGTCTCTGGTGAGCGTTCCCGCTCTGCGCTCGTTAGGTGCTGTCATGTGTCTCATCTCACACTGAGTGGCATGCACCTCTTTCTCAGTGACTCAGACAATAACTCCCAGCCCTTCCACTCTCCCTGTCGCTCAGAGGAAGTGTCCCCAGGCTGAGGTCAGTGCAGCCCACAGCCGGCTGCATGCAGGGCGGTTGGACCAGACCCTTGGGGCTGCTTTTACCAAATGATGTTTTCCCCATCTTCAGGGTATCTCGCCCCATTGTATTTCAGGCTGTGTGTGTTAGCTGCCTTGTATTTTTCTGGAGCGGGATGAGACCTACATAACTAAAGTTAATAAAAACCCACCTTATTGTGGTAAAGAAATGAGTTAAAAGAATGAAGCCCTGTGCCATGCATGTTGTTGGCCCTTTTTTCATTGTCTAGGGGTAGGTAAGGGGGGCGCTCTTCACATCTCCCCCTGTGCTATGTGGTTATTCTTCTGTGAGGCGGCGACTGGGCCGGCAGCTCGGGGCCTTCGTTAGTGTATACAGTGTGGATGTCAGCAGTGAAGTGACTGCAGACCCAGCACGTCCTCTGGGGCGTCGGGTCCCACACCGTCCCCTGTCCTGTTCACACCAGCGTCTTTGGGAGCCCTGGCAAAGCCCTGGGGGGAAGGCTTTCCCGTATGTGGGCCTGCTGGGCCATTGTGAGCTGGTGTCCACCCTGCAACGTCGTCGCTGTTGGTTCGGGGCCGATGAGCCACACAGGTAATTCCGTGCTTCTCCACCTCCTCTCGGTCATGAAGAGCCCCCCACCCGCCCCGCTGCTGAGGAGTTCAGCATCCTCGCCATGGATTGACGCTCCCTGCCTGTGAGTGGAAGCCAAGTCAAAGCAGCAGAAAGTCTGGTGTACTCTTGGCGTGCTCCATCTCTCAAGTTGGTGCGTCTGGAGTAGTCATACCGTCACCTCGTTTCACGGACAACGGAAATCTCCTTTAAAGGAGAGCTCAACTTAGCAACCAGCACTTTCCAGGGTTGGCCGGGACATGAATGGCAGTGACTGCAGCCCCCAGAGTCCCGCCCCAGACGGGACAGAGCGTCAGTCACTGCACTGCCGCTCGCTGACCCCTCCACTTCCAGAGCCAGCTTCCTGCCGAGTGCGGGTGGAGGTGAGTGTCACACGGGAACACGAGGCAGGCTGAGCCCGGCGGGCGCGCGCGCTCCTGGCAGGGGGAGGAGGGGGGCGCAAACCGCGGTGTGGAGTCGGGGGAGGAAGCAGAGGAAGAGCAGTGTGTGTGAGGCCGCTGATTCTTGAGGGAGTTTGGCTGGAAAAGAAGGGATTCGGCCTCGTCTCTCTTTTCCTGTTTATTTTTTAGTTCAACGCGATATAACAGTGGAAAAAAGTAAGTTCAGAAGCTGTCTTTGGGGATAAGTAAGAAAGTATGTTTGACGTTCAGAGATCTTACGACAGTTTTAGAGCCAACGGTGATGGCGAATTCTCAGTGATCATGCTTTATGATTGCAGATTTCCTAAGATTTGTGTCCTTGCTTTCTGGGTTTACCCAGCCTAGGTGTGTCCTGAGTTATAGGTTGCTTCCCTGGTTCCTGCCTCACTATTAACGTCTGTTAGCTTTTAAAGAGGCCCAGAATGAGGCCCGCATCCCTTCTTCTGTGTAGGAAAAGAACAGTCTTACGGTATTCTAGGGTAACGTGAAGATGCCTTCCTCTCTCAAGTTTGTTCAAGTGTCCACCGTACACTGAGGATGGTTGTCCCGTGTCTGGACCCTCTCGCCCCCTCTGATGCCGTTTAGATGCCGTGTTAGGGATGTGGTGAAAATGAGCAAAGCACGATGTGCAGATGCACAGCTCACTAGAAGCTCACTATGCAGAAGTCCGGAATGCAGTGCACCAAGTATAGTTACGTACATTACGAGATAAATTCATATCCTTTCTACGCTTTCAGTCCGTTTCTGTGAATATGTGATTCATGGTGTGTTTCATGTGACCCTCTTACAAACCGGCCAGTGTCTCCCAGAACATACCCAGAAGGCACCAGTGTTTCCAAGGGACGAGTTTAGAGGAAGGTAGCATTTAGTTCTATTGTGATTGTTTAAACGTGAGGTTTGAATAATTTTAAAAGCTCAAACCTGAAGGTGCACTAACTCCATGCATAAGAATTTTAAACATTTTCTACTGTTTGAAAAATGGGGTGGGGAGGAAGAAAGAAAAGTAGATCAAAAAGAAGAGGAAGCGCCCAAACCACTATTTGGAATTTGGGTAGACAGTTTTATTTCAAAATGTACATTTATTTATTTATTTATTTATTTATTTATTTGAAGAGTTTATTTGTTTGAGATAGAGAACGAGAGAGAAAGAAGGCATAAGAGGTGGGGAGAGGCAGAGGGAGAAGCAGACGCCCTGTGGAGCAGGGAGCCCGATGGACGCAGGACTCCATGTCAGGACCCTGGGATCATGACCTGAGCCGAAGGCAGACGCTTAACCGACTGAGCCACCCAGGTGTCCCCAAATGTACTTTTATTTAAAAGTTAACTTGGAACTTCCTGGGAAGACCCGGGGCACAGGGGTTTGGGTTTGCTGTTGCTTGAGCACCAGGTAGGGGGCAGCATCCTGGTGCTGTCAGGCTTGTGCTCCTTTCCAAGTCCTAGGAGGAGATGTGTGGTGGGAGCGCTGGCCACTGTGGGCCAGTGTTGGGTGGCCTTGGAGGGACAGACCTGTGAACTCTGGGGTGAGTTAGGTAGGCCTTTGGGGCTGGCAAGAATCCATTCGCAGAGGGTGCTCAGAGTCCCAGCTGTGCCCCGTGGCTCTCTCTGGGGTAGAAGGAGGGGACAGTGGTGATCTGGCACAGAGCCGTTCTCAGGGAGGGCCAGGCGGTGTGTCCACCCACGTCTACCCCAAGGTGGAGCATGCGGACCTCGAGCATTTCCGTTGGGAGAGGCTTCTCAGCAGTGCAGAGCTAGGTGATTAGTGCTTGTGTTTTCCAGTCTCTACACTCAATAAATGGGCCCCTTTCCATTTCTGGGTCCTCAGCATCGGACTGCTTGTTTCTGTTGAGCCCTGCACATACAGCTTGGGGCACTGACTTCGACTATTAACAAGCCTCCACAAGAAAGAGGAGCATCTGAGAAGAAAAATACCCTCTCCCTCATGCCCAGCCTGTTCTTGCCTTTCGCTCTGGGTCTGACTGAAACCGTATTATTGAGCTGATGAACCTGAAGTCTCTTCAGGTGAGGGATGTCAGAATAAGCAGTCTCTTCATACCCAAGTCACCCCATGCCAGAGGCACAAGCTTGCACACCAGGGTGCCAGGCTGCGCACGGACGCAACTCTGCCCCCGGAAGTCCCCAGGCGCACGGCCACCAAGAACCCATATGGCCCCAGAGCTGGGCGAAGTGTGCTTCTTGACTTGGTGGTCTGACTCCTGAACTCTCCTTTCCCTGATCTCTGCAGCACCCGTGAAAAGTGGTTTCCAACAAGAAGAAATTAGCCAGATTGCCAAATCTCTATTTGAAAAGAGATGCATAAGCTGGGGAACTCATGTACTGTATCGTTTTAAAGGGTTTTTCAAAATTTTACTTGTAACCAATGACTTAATAGACAAGTTTCCTTCTTAAGGTTTATCCTTTTCCATAAAGTAATAAACCTGATGAGTTGTCGAATGCAGTGGGAGTTAAGAGTCTTCACATGGCCGTTCCTTGTGGATTAAAGTCTGTCTTCCAGCCGCGTGGGGTTTTTTCCTTGTATATACCACGTCCTGGGGGGCAGCCTTTCATGGCACCCCACTTCCCACCCCCAGCGGCCACAGAGAATAGGTGAGGCATGGAAAAGCTGTGGATTTAAATTATTAAATTTATGTTGAGGTTGTTTTAAGAATTTCTAGTGTCCTTTGAGCTGTCCTCACCCCAGGTACCAGAATCCAGAGTGTGAATCATTCATTTGGAGTCACTGATCTGAAGAAGAGAGGCATGTATTTTGTTTGATCAGCATGAAACCTGCCAAATTAGAACCATCATTCCTGCCATCATGGTCCTTGTTAACTGCTTCACAGAAGTTTAGATTTTTTATTTGGGTTTATTTACAGAAACAGCCCTTTTCTTGTGTTTTCCTCTCAGTGATTGTGAAGGGATATTGCACACTTATATTAGGTATATGCTATTTTGTTCTCGACTTGTTAATGTAATTTTATGTCCTCTCAAATTCACTGGCAGTGTGATAAAGCAGAAAAATGGATGATTTTATGAACAGAGAAATAAACGTCTCAGTTTGGAGTAGCAAGTATGGCAGAAATTCTAGGTTATTTTCTTATGTTTATGGCCCCAGTTTCATGGTGATGATCCATGATAAAATGGAATTTCTCTTTATTGCACTTCGCGTGCTCCAGTTATCCCACGGTGTGTGTCATTAGGCACAAACACTGATGATTTTGGGGATTGCACCCCACACACCAACAACAGGTATTTTCTGCTGCATCACCCAGGACAGATCACGAAATACGAGTGGCGGGAGCAGGCCCCCCAGGGGCTCGGCTCGGCTCGGCCACGAGCGGTGGGAGCACCTGCTTGCTGCCGTTTCATGGAAATGCCTTGAACGTCCTGTTCCCGGGGAAGGGTCTGAGAGCTCTGTCTGGGTGTTGGGAGTTCCGTCGCCCCGGAGAGGTGCAGCAAGACTTTGTTGTCACTGGAGCGCTTACATGGATGGACGCTGCAGGACAAGAGGCAGAGGCAGGAGGGCTGCGGGTGGAGGAGGCTTGGGGGGAGCTGCGGTGAAGGGGGCACCAGCAGCAAGCCCGTGTGGCCCTCGGCGAGCCAGGGCGTCTCGTCACCCCCTTCGTGGCCAAGAAAGTGAACTTAGGCTTTCTGTTTTTACTTGCAGATCCTCTAGTCCTGTTCCCTGTCTGATGGTTGTTTTTCTTACAGTTTTTCATAGTGAGCTGGCCCCCACTCACCTGTGGTGGCGGGATCGGAAGGCGCACGTGCTGAGCAGGGCCTGCCGCTGGTCCCCGCTCCTGTTTGCAGGCCATGTCTCCCAGCTCTGTGGTGGGAAGTGAGGCTGCGTGGCAGCACTGGGAAGCGGGAAGGTGTCCCCACCTGGGAAGTGGTGCTGGTGGTGGCGGGATCCTGTCCTTTCCTCTCAGAGCAACTGTACCCTCTCCTCCGGTGGCGCCTGCACCCTCACACCTCCCGTGTGCCGATCCCACGCCTCCCAGCACAGTTGGCGGCTTTGTCCTCCATCTAGGCCTCTTCCTAGCGATTTCCAGTTCATAGAAGTTTTCCGAAGTTCCTATTCTTTCTTTCCCTGCTCTGCTTTGGGAATCTCCGGGTCATCAAACACCTATGGCGAGATTAACTCTTGTAGCACGTAAAAGGCGGATTTGTCCCCTTTCTTTTTCACGTCATGTAATTCAGAGATTACAAATTTAAATGCTCTCAGAAGTAAATGGCAAATGTCAAAGGCATACCTCAGTGCATGTCCTGTAGATATTCAGAGTCAACGCTCCAGATGAGGCATTTCTTCTGTGAAGAACAAAATTCTTCAATGTGGCTGTATCTTCCTCCTAACACTGAGGCCGCTGAGCAGAAAGGCTCTGCTCACAGGTGTGGCTTGTGTTACACTCCCAAGTAAAGGCCTGAGCTCCAGCTCACCTGATGTGTGTGTGTGGGGGGTCTGTGAGTGTGCATTTGCGGGTGTATGTGTGGTATGTGTGGGAGTGTGTGCGTGTGGGGTGCATGTGTGAGGTCTGTGAGTGCATTTGCGGGTGTATGTGTATGTGCGGCGTGTGTGGGAGTGTATGGGTGTGTGTGCATGTGCAGAGTGTGTGGGGTCTGAGTGCATTTGCGGGCTGTACGTGTGTGTGGTGTGTGTGGGAATGTGTGTGCATATGCAGGGTGTGTGTGCATGTGTGGGATGTGTGTTCACGTCTGGGTGTGCATGTGTAGGGGATGTGGGGGGTTGTGCACGTGTTTCCCATGTGCGTGTGTGCAGCGTGTGTGCGTGTGTGAGAGAGAGATCAGAACTAGTGGAACAAGCTTTGGAGCAGGTCGGCGTCTCTCTCACTCATCCTCATCCAGTTTCCCGACCAGTTTACTTTGGATTCCTGTCCCTCCTCTGGGTTGTCCGCGGTCATTGACGGGCTCCCCCTCCCGCCGCCCCCAGCATGCCCCTGGGGGGCAGTGGCTGGCGCCCAGAACACAGGTTGCCCTTGGGCTGGAGGCAGGCCGAGGCAGCCAGACCCTGCATGGATATTTTCTGGGCGGCATGGGAACCTGCGCTGTCCTCCAGGGGACACTCACCAGGGGCCAGGATGTGGAGAGAGTGAGGGAATGAGGATGTGGAGCAGCCTTCCCACTTTGTGTATTCACCATAAAAACAGTACAGTGCAAGAAGCCGCCTCCGCGGGGGTCTGGTCATGGAGCTCTTGAGTCAAATTTCTGGTAATGTGACAGTAACTCCGGGAGCTCCAGGATGTTCTCGGACCCCCAAGGGGAAATGGCAGGATGCTGACTTTTGGACAGAAGATCATCAGAGGAAAACCCAGGTGCCACAGAAAGTGACGTGGGTGACTCAGGACCCAGGCCACTGCGTATGAAGTGGGCAGGACAGCGAAAAAGGCTCGAGCTCTGTTGCCTTTCAGAATAGGCAAGGATTTCAGTTTCTAACCTCTTCTGAAGATTTTTTTGTTAAAATAAATCTTGATGGAATTCTTTTGGTTCATGTAAAGGTGGTAATTTTAATATTCCAGCCAAATTTCAAAGTAGGGTTTTATGGTGTTTCCAAGGGAGCATTTGACATTGTTGGCATTGGGGCTGGGACAGTCTTTGCTGTTGAAGGCTGTTTGTGTGTTATGGGTCATGGGGCACCCCTGTATCTCTTCCCTCCCAGTCTTCAGGAAAACCAGAAGTGCCCCTCCACGCTTTCCCAAAAATCTCTGGAGAGTAGCACCATGCCCAGTTGAAGAAGCATAGATCTAACTGTGTCCGATCATATCGAGGCTCATTGAACACCTACTTTGTGCAGGCTGTTCTGAATATTGGCTTGTTGGTCTTCACAAATAGTCTGTACACTACTATTATCCCCACTGGACAGATGAGGAAATCAAAGCTCAAAGAGATGAAAAATTGCAGATATCCATACAACAGAATTCTGTGTGGCCTTTGGCAAGAATTACATTTATTTGACGTGGAAAGTTACCCAGGACATGTTGCAAGTATAGCAACACATGACAGAGTAAGGTGTCAATGTGTTTGCATTTCTGTAAGTGACGGCCGAGGTCGTATTGTCCACGTCAGCCTGTGTATGGCAAAGACCTTGATGCTACATGTCCCCTGTTGATAGGAGTTATTGCCACTGGGCAGCAATAAAAGAGACTTTCACTTCTACAAAGTTTAAACATTTTTAATGAGCATATCTGACTTTAAATTAGAATATAAAATAGTACAGCTTAAATCAGGATTTCAGGAAGGCAGGGGCTATGGCTTCTTGTATTTTCTTCAGGGGAGAGAGTTTCCGTACTCAATAGGGCTGTTTAATATTAAAGTTGTTAGTTATGAGTGCATACACTGCTCAAGCTCAGTTAAAAGGGAGTGCAAAGTAGGTGCTGGGAGGACACGTGCAGTAGCCAGGATTGCAGACTCCACTGTCATAAAAGCCAACCCCATAAAGATCAGTGACATAGGGCCCTTTTAGGGGCACCAGCTCTGTCCGCAGAGGCATGGGAACATGCTACAGTGCTGGATGGTCATGGAATGGGTCATCTCGGCCAGGCTGTGTGTTTGATGCACTCCTGGAAAGTTAAAAAGAAGGCCATGCACTTCAGAGGAGATTCTACCCAAAATGCTTGAAATTACTAAAAATTAAGACCAGTGTTAGTGGTCTGAAGCAGCATTCTCCAAATTTCAAAATGAGAAAGAGGTAATTTTACATCAGACTCCTCCCCGCCCCCATATATATATATATATATACACACATATATATTTATATGCACCATAATGAAAGTTTCACAAAATGGTCTTTACCCTAAAAACGTGCTAGGGCGCACATGCCACTTCACCCTGTCCTGAGCCTTCTGCCGCTGGAGGATTGCAGCCCTGATTGAGGGACTCAGGTTTGCTAGAATTCTTGAGTAAGTCATGTAATCCTTATCGCAGCCCCCAGAGTAGGCACGTCCATTTTCCAGATGAAGGTGGGGATTCTGATAGGTCAAGAGGCTCCCAGTACTGTAGCCTGTAAGGATAGGGGGCGTCTGAGGCTGGGGTCTCAACTTAGCAGGTCTGTTGCACTGACTTCAGCAGGGGGGCATTGCATTAGGGAGGTGCCACACTTGCTTAGTTGGAGGACTGTGTGGTAGGAGGCATTCTGGAGGAGTCTTTGTGGGTGGAATGGCCTTGGTGGGAGCCACTGATGGATTTCGTGTTGTGTTGATGCTTCCCTGTCCTGTGCATGGCAGACTGTCTCAGTGAGTCATGTGACCATGCCCACAGGACCTAGATCCTTCCACCACTGTGGTTAGAAACGGGCTGGAATGACATGGATGGAACTGGAGGGTATTATGCTGAGCAAAATAAGTCAATCAAAGACATGTATCATATGACCTCACTGATATGAGGAATTCTTAATCTCAGGAAACAAACTGAGGGTTGCTAGAATGTGGGGGGTCAGAGGGATGGGGTGGCTGGGTGATAGACATTGGGGAGGGTATGTGCTATGGTGAGTGCTGTGAACTGTGCAAGACTGTTGAATCTCAGATCTGTACCTCTGAAACAAATAATGCAATATATGTTAAGAAAAAAAACAAAA
>NW_028038191.1:0-499 GCF_054177405.1 Leptonychotes weddellii | reverse complement strand
AGATGGGGAGACCGAGTCCCAGAGAGGGGAGGTGAATCCCCCGGGTCACCCAGATTCAGGTAGAGGGGGGCCTGCTGCCATCCACGTGCAGCAGGTGTCCTTCCTGCAGGGCGGGCCCAGGCCCTGAGCGAGGCTGCCCGAGGCCTCCGGGACTGAGCCGGGCCCCCTGCCGTGCTGGCCCTGCAGGCAGGAGCTGGGCCTGCGGTCCCCCCCGTGGGCTGAGTGTCTCTGTGTTGCG
Organism: Leptonychotes weddellii; assembly: GCF_054177405.1. NCBI lineage: Eukaryota > Metazoa > Chordata > Mammalia > Carnivora > Phocidae > Leptonychotes > Leptonychotes weddellii. The sequence goes on along the minus strand of NW_028038191.1, from coordinate 261 downwards.
GCCGGTGTTAGTGGATGCTCAGGGCAGGGGCGGGACGCAAAGGTGAGCTCTGACGGGACATTGATTTTCCAGCAGGACGCCGGCTCTGGCCCCAGCACATTTGCCCCTAATGGGTGGGGAAAATTAAACACGGGAGCAGCGCAGCCCGGGCCCGGGGCCATCCTGGGCGCCTGCCTCCCTCCTGCTGTCGGCTCTTCTGAGGCCAGAGACGGACTTTTCCGGGAGTGGCCCAGGGCGGGAGGCTCTGGGTCACATCCCCAT
>NW_028038190.1:0-500 GCF_054177405.1 Leptonychotes weddellii | reverse complement strand
CATCCTGGAAGTGGGTCCTCCATAGGCGCAGCTGGTGGCCTACAGGTCAGACTCCCACTGCCCCCACCAAGTCCTTCCCAAACTCCTGACCCCAAAAGTCAAAAGTCAAATAAAATGGTTCTTTTCAGCTACAAACTGGGTCGTTTTCTACACAGTAGTAGGTCACTGGAACTTTAACTTTCCCTATGTAAACTTTACCCGAATTCCTAAGCTGAATTCTAAGGTTTTTACCCTTCTCTGAAATTTGGAGTCATGCAACTTTTCAGGACTTCAGAAATCAGATTGCTGCCAGTAACTCTACCGTTCAGTGTTTTGTTCATGAATTAGGATAAAATATCTGTGTTTCTCAAACTGCATTCTGAGGATGCACCTTTATCGAAACAACTGGGGTTGTTTGTTAAATATGCAGATTCCTGGGCCTCACCTCAAACACAGTGAATACTGATCTCTGAGGGGAGAGCCTAGAAACATGTATTTTTATTTATTTATTTTATTTATTT
>NW_028038189.1:0-500 GCF_054177405.1 Leptonychotes weddellii | reverse complement strand
TTAGCAAGAAGTTGCTGCAGCTGAGGTTGAGAAAGTTGCTGTCTGTGTTTTTTAGGATTTTAATGGATTCCTGTCTCACATTTAGGTCTTTCATTCATTTTGAGTCTATCTTTGTGTATGCTGTAAGAAGATGGTCCAGTTTCATTCTTCTACATGTGGCTCTCCAATTTTCCCAACACCATTTATTCAAGGGACTGACCTTTTTCCATTGGATATTCCTTCCTGCTTTGTTGAAGATTAGTTGACCATAGAGTTGAGGGTCCATTTCTGGGTCCTCCATTCTGTTCTGTTGATCTATGTGTCTGTTTTTGTGCCAGTACTGTATTGTCTTAATGATTACAGCTTTGTAATTTAACTTGAAGTCTAGTATTGTGATACCACCAGGTTTGGTTTTCTTTTTCTTTTCTTTTTTTTTTTTTTTATTCTTATGTTAATCCCCATACATTACATCATTAGTTCTAGATGAAGTGTTCCATGATTCATTGTTCGTGCACAACACC
>NW_028038188.1:0-500 GCF_054177405.1 Leptonychotes weddellii | reverse complement strand
GTGAGCCCTGCAGCAGGAAGAGGAGAACGTAATTGTGGAATGTTTTGAGGCTGGGAGCAATTTCTTCAAGTGCCACCAGGTGGAGGTGGAGCAGAGCGGAACCAGGCCAGCTGCGGCGGGGGCGGGGGGGCGACACGTGCGGCCCACGGTCTGTTGGAGGCCACGCCCAGGCAGCCACCCTCCAGAACACTCCAGGCTCCTGCTCGGCCCACCCCACCTCCTCCTCTCCAAGGAGGACAGCTGGGTCCTATGAAGAATGAGGAACCAAAGTGGCGGTGCCTGGGCACAGAGACATGGAGCTCCAGAAGAGCCAAGAGCGGGATGCGGGGGGGAGGGGTGCATTTAGGTGGCCCTTGGGAGAAAAGGGGTTTGTGGGTTTGGGTCTCAGGGTGGAGTGAATGAGTCTTCCCAGTCCTCCTTAGGCCACAGCACAAAAGCCTAGAAATCTTCACCTCCTTCTCCCTGCTAGAGCCTGGAAGCCAAGACTTGAAGAGGAAAGT
>NW_028038187.1:0-500 GCF_054177405.1 Leptonychotes weddellii | reverse complement strand
CGGTCCGGTGTGTGGATGGACCACGTTTATCCGCTCGTCCGTCGACGACGCTTGGGCTGCTTCCCTGTGTCAGCGGCTGTGAACGTGGGTGTGCAAGCATCCACTCGCGTCCCTGCTGCACGCACTCGGGGTGAATACCCCGCGGCGGGATTGCGGGATCCCACGGTAGCTCTGTGTTTTATTGTTCGAGGCCACCCCCCCGGCCCCGTTCCAGAGCAGCTTCCCCATTTTACTTGCCACCAATGGAGGACGAGGGTTTAGTTTCCCCACATCGCTGCTAACACTTGTCATTTTCTGTTCCGTTCTGTTTTGGTAATGCGCAGCCTGGGGGGTGTGAGGCACTGGTCTTCTGGCTTGAGGTCCATTCTTAGAGGCCGTGGGGCTTGGCCTGGACGCCGCGGAGCCAGAGGTGGGTTTCAGGCCACCCTGGGTTTCTCGGCTCCTGCACACATGCTTGCTGCCCTTCTCTTCCCTGGGGAGCCCCCACCCCTGGCTTCTGT
>NW_028038186.1:0-500 GCF_054177405.1 Leptonychotes weddellii | reverse complement strand
AAATGAATCATGGAACACTTCATCTAAAACTAATGATGTAATGTATGGGGATTAACATAAGAATAAAAAAAAAAAGAGTAAAAAAAAAAAAAATGGTGAGCAAAACAGATAGATTCCAGGAGGCAATGCATGAGTCAAATAATCTCCCAAATATACCCAGGGTTGTAGTGTTTTATTTATGAGCTACGTCCCTAAAGGCCAAGCATAATTCAAAACTCAAATAATTCCAGAACAATGAGCCACAAAAATGAATGACTAAGGAAAGAGTTAAGGTATAGGCAGGGAGAGATAGGAGGCCCCCGATTCCCCTGACTAGACTCACACAGGGGGCTATGTGACCAGGCTCCCAGAAATCCCAGATGTGGAAATGCTGAGGGGTACAAAACCAGAAAGAAGGGGACATAAGGAGACCACTTGTTTGTCTTAAATGATATAGACAGGTATTTTCATGATAGTTACAAATTGACCACTGAAAATTACCAAGTAACTTTGTAGAAGTA
>NW_028038185.1:0-500 GCF_054177405.1 Leptonychotes weddellii | reverse complement strand
TTAAACATGGGCCGGAATAGCTCAGAAGCTGCATCTCCTTGCTGCAGAGCTTCCCTGCTGATTATGCAGAGGGAATGTGTGATCTCCAGGATCCTTGAGTGATTGTGGGAGAAAACCATGTCAAATTAGCTATCTGGTTGGCTCATCTGATGCCGGAGCTTTATCTACTTGGACCTGGTGCTTGGATCATTTGGGCATTTCTGGAAGAGAAAGAGGCCAGCATGGGAGAGAGGAAGGAGGCAGAGTGTTGGCTCCTTCCTCCACTCAGAAGAATCTCTCCCCTTAATTGAGTCAATACATTTCAGCATCGCAGGCTTCCTTTTCCTTCTGGCCCTATCCTTCTTGCCCCACAAGCTTGGCATCCTCTGGTGGTTATTCTTGCTATTTTATCCACCTCTGAGAGTGACAATAATCTTAATAAAATAGAGTCATGCATTTCCTCTAAGTAGCTAGACGGTCCTAAGGGTTTAGACACAGACTAAATAGACAGAGACTAATCA
>NW_028038184.1:0-500 GCF_054177405.1 Leptonychotes weddellii | reverse complement strand
GATTTTATTTGTAGTAGAGCTTGGATATGTTTAACCCTAAGGGTGTTCTCAAGAACAGTGGAGATTGTGGTGAAAGGTAATTGGGAAAAGATCCACAGCTCTAATAAAGACACAGCTTAGAGTATAGGATGGATGGTTTGTAGGAGAGAGCTGAAAATAAGATAGCTGGGAGAAAACTTCCTGGCATCAGAACAAACATCAAACAATGACCTCAGAAACTATTTCTTCAGAGAATCCACACTTTGATTGAATTAGTTTGTAGACATTGTTGAAAATAATAGAGCAGTCTGCTGGTAATTAGTGGAGTTTAACAGCTGGACATGATAAAAGAAAGAGTGGAAAATACCCCTAATCAGTATCACACTCATCCCAAAGTAACCATGACATACCTAAGGCTGCTCCTCCCAGAATAGCAACATGAGATTTAACTCAGTTGGAGATGAAAGATAGATTTCAATAACATAATCCAGCCATGCATTAAACAAATAAGCAACCAAAAC
>NW_028038183.1:0-500 GCF_054177405.1 Leptonychotes weddellii | reverse complement strand
TTGATTCTTCGGTGTCTTTACAAAAAGGTCACTTATCCTTTGCTTGAATACCTCCAGGGATGGGGAGCTCATTTTCTTATGAGATATCTCATTTCATTAATGGACAATTCTATGGGAAGTTTTTTATGTTGAACAAAAATCAATTAAAATATATTTATAGAGTGCATACCATATATGGAGTGCATATATTTATGGAGTGCATCCAGATACTGTTTAAATTCTGAGGATACAGCAGTGAACAAAATAGACAGAAATCCCTATGCTCCTGAGCTTGTTTTCTACAGGAAGGGGTTAGTGAATAAGGCAAGTAAAATTCAGAGCATGACAGGAGATAATTAGGAAAGGAAGAAAGACAGTGTCGGGGTGGGCACTTGCAATTTTATTTTATTTATTTATTTTTTTCATTTTTTTTAAAATTCTTATGTTAATCCCCATACATTACATCATTAGTTTTAGATGTAGTGTTCCATGATTCATTGTTTGTGCATAACACCCAGTGC
>NW_028038182.1:0-500 GCF_054177405.1 Leptonychotes weddellii | reverse complement strand
ATTTATAAAGTCTCTTTCAAATCAATAAGAAAAAAAAACCCAACCCAGTGAAATCAGAGAAAGTGAAATGAGTTAAGTAACTCACAAAAGAACTATAGATGGCAAAAGTTGTTTAACCTCCTTAGTAATTAGAGGAATGCAAATGGAAGGAACAATGAGGGTTGTTTTTAAATCCAGAAAATTGGCAAAAAAAAATTATAAAGACTTTTAATGTCCAGAATTGACAAGGGAGTACTCTCATACACTGTAATTGGGACAATACATAGGTGGGGTTTTTGTGGAAGGGCACTGAGGAACATTCACCAAAATTTTAAAAATACTCTAAATATCCTTTGATATTTATACAGATACTCCACTTTTCACTTTCCAATCTGCAGGGACACTCATACATGCACACAAACAAACAGACAAATGCAATGATTTTTTTCATTATGGCAGTTCATCATGATGAGGGCAGAGATAATGTAAATCTCTATCAATAGAGAGACGGTTAAATAAAA